>NC_057794.1:242603643-242816009 GCF_018294505.1 Triticum aestivum
ATTCTTCCTCTCCTCTCCCTCGCTCTCTCTCTCTCGTGTCCGAACGCGCCGGTCGCCGCCGTTCGCCATATCCGCCGCCACAGCCTCCCCCTCGCCTCTCCGACACGCGCAGAAGCTCCGCCACAACTTCCTCATCTCCCCCGTCAAGCCACAAGGCGCCGGACGCCCTGGAACGTCGCCGTCGCCTTCATCACCTCCGGCCGCCGCAGATCGCCATCGCCGTCGATTCGCTGCACGCAGGACGTCCCCGAGCACACTGGCCTGCTCTGCGAGTCCGCCGTGAGCCCTTCTTCCTTTCCCCTCACCTCTCTGTCTCGCGCGTGCCCTGTAGCCACTGCCCCGCGAGCGCCCGAAGCCACCGTCCGCCATGGCCGGCGAGCTCCGTGCCCCCGAGCACCTCCGCCTCGCGTAGTAGCTCCGACGTGCTCCTGCTGCCTCGTAGCTACCACCTGTGCTCTCCGTTCGCTCGAACGCGAGCTGCAGCCCCACACCCGCGCTATCCCGAACTCCGGCCGCCGCCGAAGTCGACGCTGCGCTCGACTCAGGCCACGCCTCACCCTCCCCCTGCCACCGTTGGATGCGCACGAGCCCCAGCTCCTCGTAGATGGGCTCGGCCATCGATTTGATCGCCGAAGCCGCCGTTCCGATCAGCGCCGCCGCGTCTGTGTGCTCGCCGGCGTTGAACTCCGGTGAGATGACGTGGCCCGCCATTAGCAGCTAACAGCCCGCTTAGTTAACCCCCAGGGTCACTGACGGGTGGGCCCCGTCGGCCAGGTGATTAGCTTAGTGCTAATCACCGTTAACTAACCCCCCCTGACACTGACAGTGGGCCCCAGCGCCACTAACCTGTTAATTAGGATTAAACTAACCCTGTTAAACCCCCTGACACTGACGTGTGGACCCCATGTGTCAGATTTGACCTGGACAGCCACGTTGACCCGCTGATGTAGTGATGACGTCTTGCTGACGCAATTATATATTTTCTGGAATTAAAATAATTCAGGAAATTCCAGAAATTGATTTAAACTTCAAAAAATTCATATCAATTCAACCGTAGCTCAGATTAAAATAATTTATATATGAAAAATTATCAGAAAAATGCAATCTTTCCATCTGTACCAGTTTCATGCATGACAAACCAACTTATACTTGCTGTATAGGTGAAAACACATTATGGCATATATAAGAGCTTACTTTGGAGATGCATTTGAGCTTATGGTTCTAATGAACTTCAAACCAAATGAGTACTAGTTGCATTAGCCCAAACAGCATCACATCTTCATGCCATGTTCATGCATCATATTGTTGCATATGTTTGTTTATTGATTGCCGACACCGTTCCTTCTCGATAGGTCTTGCTCCGGAGACGCTCCAGAGTACCTGTCTGTGAAGCAGTGCCTCCCTTGTTGATTTTCCAGGCAAGCAAACCCCCTTGTTCATTCCGATACAATCCTACCCTCTCGCTCCTGCTCTCAGTTATTGCATTAGGACAACAACGATTCTTCTGCTACTTTGTGCTGCGGTAGTTGAACCCATTCCTCTGCATGACCTGTCATTGCCACAGTAAATAGTTGAAACCCACTAGCATGTGTAGGAGTTGATTGAAGCCACTGTTGTGTTCCTACCATGCTATGCCTGCTATTGCTTAGAGTTGTGTCAGGTCTGATTCATTGGGAATGAATTGGAGTGTTACGATATGTTCTGGTGCTGAGAGTTAAGTGTGTGAACACGATTTGGTAAAGGTAGCGGTGAGAGGCCATGTAGGAGTACATGGTGGGTTGTCTCACTGGAACCATCCTTAAGCACCGAGTTCTATGTATGTTGTCCAATGACTCGATACTACCACACATTGGGCTCCGGGCGCTCCAAGCCCTCTCGACTTATTAACCGACTTGATCTCTGTCCAGGAGTCGCAACTAGTTTCTGGTGTTTGTAGGTAGTGCTATTTTTCTACCAAGTGGCACCCGGCAGGGTGGGCTTGGGACAGACTAGGCACACGTGGCCTGGTGTACCGAGTGGCACCCGGATGGTGGGCTCGGGAAACCTGCACACATCGTTTGGGGCCGTGAGCGACACCCCGGCCGGATCTCCTTGCGGATGGAACCCGAATAGGGGATAAACCTGGGCTAGAGTCTTGTGTGGTTAGTCAGGTCGTGGCCGACACCCTCGCCAGGCTTCCGCTTGAAGGTTGCCGAGATACATGACGTGTACATGGCGGTAAGTGGCGAGAGCGTGTGTGAAGAAGTACACCCCTGCAGGGTTAACATGATCTATTCGAATAGCCGGGTCCGCGGTTATGGACTTCTTGGATGCTTACATGGTACATAGACAACTTGAAGTGGATACTCTAAAATGCTCAAGACAAGTGTGAGTGCTATGGATGGCCTTCTCGTAGGGAGACGGGGATGAATCCATAGTAGTGTATTGTGTGGTGATTAGTGGACTCGTGTGCGCCATATCACCTCAAGAGTTTCTGGAAGTCGTAGAACAGGTTAGCCACAGAGTCAAAGCTGGCTTGCTGCAACTAACCCCACATTACCCTCTTGATATAAATGCATGTATGATAGGATCTGATGTAAGTCTTTCTGAGTACCTTTGTGGTCATGTTGCTTTATTTATGTTTTTGCAGCGGAGACTTCGGTCTTATTAGTGTTCTCGTGGACTTCGACGAGTAGCTTGTACCTCAGCTACGATCTTGATCGGACGTTGTAGATAGTCAGGCTTTCAGCCTTTTTCATTTATAGATGTCTGTACTCAGACATGTAATGCTTCCGTTTGCTGCTTGATTGCTCTGAATGTTGGGTCATGTGACCCTTGTTTGTAATAAATGCTATGATGGCTCTTCTGAGCCTTTATCTATATGAGTTGTTGGGTCATGCTGTGATGCCATGTTGTACAGCACATACTTACATGTTATGCGTACGTTTAATGTGTATTACTATGTGCGGGATCTGACTATCTAGTTGTTTATCCTTAGTAGCCTCTCTTACCGGGAAATGTCTCTTAGTGCTTCCACTGAGCCCTGGTAGCTTGCTACTGCTCCGGAACACTTAGGCTGGCCGGCATGTGTCCTTCTTCGTTCATGTGTCTGTCCCTTCGGGGAAATGTCACGTGATGAATACCGGAGTCCTGTTAGCCCGCTACAGCCCGGTTCACCGGAGTCCTGTTAGCCCAGTGCTATAGCCTGGATTCACTCGCTGATGACCGACACGTTCGATGCTGGGTCATGGATGCCTGTCCTTGTAAGTTAGTGCCACTTTGGGTTTACGATTAGCCATGTTAGCCCGGGCTCCTTATCATATGGATGCTAGCGACACTGTCATATACGTGTGCCAAAAGGCGCAAACGGTCCCGGGCAAAGGTAAGGCGACACCCGTGGGGATACCGTGCGTGAGGCCGCAAAGTGATATGAGGTGTTACATGCTAGATCGATGTGGCATTGAGTCGGGGTCCTGACAGCGCTGGTATCAGAGCCTGACTGCCTGTAGGATTACCAAGCCAAGCTGGTCGAAGTTGAGTCTAGAAAATCTTTAGTTATGTAAGGGAATTGATTGTGGGTTGGAACGTAAGGCTCTCTTTACTCCTTATACCTCATGGTCTTCTGATCTGAGTCATCCTATCTTTTCTACGGGGTTAAGGAACTAGGCTTTCTCTTCCGTCTATCAGGATCACGTGTTACTACTCCGTAGTCCCATAGGATTGGTTGATCAGAGTCATACCCCAGTTTTGAGTATTTTCGGTGTAGTCTGTTTAGCACTATCTCAGAACCTTGAGTGATGATGATGAGTATGTTACCACCCCATTCTTAGTAGGATGTCTCATTCTGAGCATTTTACTGCCGTTATGCTGCCGGAATTTCCCTAGGAGTTCGAGAGATACTAATTCCTTGTCCTACATTCTACAATCTATAGTTGATGCTGACTCCGTCCCTGGTTTCGTTTCTCAGGATGTCATCAAGTTCTATTGTTCGTAGCCAGAACCATGGATATGGTAGGGATGAGGATCCTCCCGACCCGCCTTCGTTGACAGAGTTCATGTTATAAATGGAGAGGAACAAGCGTGAGTCTAACCGTTTGTTGGCACGTATCGAGGAGAACACCGCACATCAGTCCAATAAGTCTGCGACCATTCCTCACTTCATTCGCTTGCACCCACCTACCTTCCATCATTCCATCGAGCCACTCGATGCAGATGACTGGCTCCATAGCATCACTCATAAGCTGCGTTCCGCGAGCGTAGCTGAAGATGACAAGGTCACCTATGCCACATACCACCTGGAAGGTCCTGCTAGTCTTTGGTGGCAGAACTATGAGGCTATGCTTCCAGCTGGCCAGATTCCTACCTGGAGAGATTTCAACCGGGAACATAGCATCACAAAGCATAACGTGGCAATATGTTGTGCCGGGAGTGACCTAACATATGGCTACACGATAAAGGTGAAGGGGGAATTCAACCGGGAATGTTTTCCCGGTTCCGGACCTGTGTCAGACAGATGACCGGAGGGGAAAAGTTCCATGTTCAGATAGTTAGAGGCATGTGATAGATGAACGGACCGCGCATTCGGATTTGTTGAATTTTTCTGAGCAACTTTCATATAGAAAACATTTTCATCCGAGTTACGGTTTATTTTCTATTAATTTCAAAGTTTAAACAATTTTCTGGATTTATTTATATTAACAGAAATGGAATATGACGTCAGCATGATGTAGAGGTGATGTCAGCAATCAACAGGACGGTTGACTGGGGTCAAACCTGACCTGTGGGTCCAGTGGGACCCACTTGTCAGTGACTGGACTAATTAAACAGTATTAATTGGACTAATCTAATACTAATTATCAAGCGGGGCCCACTGTCAGTGTCTAATTGGTGAATAGATTAATTAGTCAATTTAATTAACACATTTTCTATTTATCTAAAACATTTTATTGACTCGGCCCCACATGTCAGTGGGTTGACTCAGTCAACGAGTCAACTGGGCCCACCCGTCAGTGGCTCAGCGGGCCCCATACGTCAGCGCCAGGTCAGCCTCACCGGCGTTGGCGCCGGAAGTACTCCGGCGAGCCTCCCGCGGCGGCGCACGTCGGGAGAGGGGGTCGGGTTTCGCGCACAGGGGGTTTCCGGGGTCGTAGCTAGGTGCGTTCGACGCGGTTCGACGTCACACGCAAGATGGAGGCGACGGCCGGGGCCAGGAATGACCGGAACGGCGACGGCGACGAGTAGAAATGGCGCCGGAGTACGGGCGCGAGCGGGTTCAGCATTAGAGCACGCGAGCAGCCAAACTAACCAACTAGGCGGGGTCTACGGCGCTCCAGGAGCTCGTCGGAGCTACTAGCTCGAGCGGAGGAGCTCGGTGGCGAGCCCTACAACGGCAATGGCGGACGGCGGAGCTCGGCTTGCGGGCGAGCTGGCTACGGCGAAAGGCATGGCGCGAGGAGAGGAAAGGAGGAAGGGAGGAGCTCACCGGGCGGCACACACAGTGGCCCTCGGAGGTTTAGGAGCCGCAGTGCAGTGGATCGATGCCGGCGAGCTCCTGTGATCCGAAGTGGAAGACGAGGCCGGGGGAGCGTTCTGGGGCGCCCGGCGTCTTGCAGCTCGTCGGGGAGGTGTAGCCGAGGGAGCGGAGCGGTTGGACAGGTCGGCGAGGCGAACGGGTCTTGGTGGCCGCGAGGACGACGGAGAACGACGGCGACCGCGTCGGTCTCCTCTCCAGAACGAAGGAGAGGGAGAGGAGAGAGCTGGATCTGGGGGAGAGTGGGCAAGTGGGTGAGTGGGGAGGGAGCCCGAGGCGTCGGGCTGCCCTTATCCTCCCTGCGACGCTTGTAGCGACGTGGCCGGCGAGGTGGTTCGGCGGCGACGTGCACGCGCGGTCGCTCGCACAGTGGAGGAGGGGGAAGCCGACAGGGGGGGAGTGGGCCGGCCTAGCCTGGGCCAGTTGGCTCGGGTGGGCCGAAGCCCACTGGGAGGCCAGGGGCTCTGGCCCCTTTCCCCTTTTTTTTGCTTTCCCTTTTTTTTCTTTTTCCAGCAACTTTTGCCTCTGCTTTTAGCCACTATTGACTTTGCAAAATTATGCCACTGGCCAAAACAATTTCAAATAATGATTGGGCACTGCCAAAAAAGATTGTGAGGCTTTAGAAATAGTTTGCCATTTTTATAAATTAAAAAGGCATTTAATTTATTTCTTAGGTCACTGTTTTAAGTAGTTTAGACCACTCAAACTCTTTGCAAAAATGTTGGTTCACCACCAATATTACTTGTGGATTATTTGGCACATGATGAACATTTTAGTTTTCATGTTTGACCAATTTTGAATTTCACTCAGAATTTGAATTTGAGTTCAACTGGAATTTGAAAAAGATAAGAACAATGATGAACAAACACTTGTTTAGCAAAAGGATTATATTAACCCCAGGGATTACTATAGCATCATTACACCACGGCGTTACAACTCTCCTCCTATAAAAGAAATTCTCGTCCCGAGAATTAAGAGGTAGAAGGGAAAAGATCGGGGTATTCAGCTCGGAGGTTATCCTCGCGTTCCCAAGTGGCTTCATCTTTAGTATGATTTGACCATTGCACCTTGAGGAACTTGGTAACCTTCTGGCGGGTTCGACGTTCAGCTTCTTCAAGAATGCGGATAGGATGCTCTTTGTAAGTGAGATCATCTTGAACTTCAATCAATTCCGGATCGACTTCATGTTCCGGGTCCTTGAAGCATCGACGAAGTTGCGACACGTGGAAGACGTCATGGACGTGAAAGAACTGAGGTGGCAACTCCAATTGATAAGCCACCAGTCCACGACGAGCGAGAATATGGAAGGGACCAATGTAGCGCGGAGCTAGCTTGCCCTTAACTCCGAACCGATGAGTGCCTCTCAAAGGAGTGACTCGCAGATAAGCTTGTTCACCAGGTTGATAAGTTGAACCCTAGTGTTTCCGGTCATAGTTGCTCTTCTGGCGGGATTGGGCCGCCTTGAGATTATCCCGGACAATGCGAACCTGCTCTTCAGCTTGTTGAATAATGTCCGGACCAATGAGTGCTCGTTCCCCAGTTTCTGACCAATTCAGAGGGGTTCGGCACTTACGTCCATAAAGCACTTCAAAGGGTGCCATCTTCAAACTGGCTTGATAGCTGTTGTTATAAGAGAACTCCGCATAAGGGAGAGATTCTTCCCACTTCTTGCCGAAAGAAATAACACAAGCTCGAAGCATGTCTTCAAGAATTTGATTGACTCGCTCGACTTGGCCTTGGGATTGGGGATGATAAGCAGTGCTCCAGGTAATATGAGTTCCCATTGCCTCTTGGAAACTATCCCAGAACTTAGAAGTGAAAATACTGCCGCGGTCTGAACTGATCTCCTTCGGAATGCCGTGGAGTGACACAATTCGGGAGATATACAAGGTTGCCAATTGACTAGCAGTGATAGTCTCCTTGACTGGCAGAAAGTGAGCAACCATCGAGAATTGGTCGATGACGACAAAGATAGCATCGTTACCTTTCTGAGACTTGGGAAGGCCAGTGACGAAGTCCATTTGGATCTTATCCCACTTCCATTCAGGAATCGGAAGCGGTTGTAGAAGTCCAGCCGGTTTCTGATGTTCTGCTTTGACGCGACGACAAACGTCACATTCTTCAATATATCGAGCAATGTCTTGCTTCATCTTAGACCACCAGTACTTCTGACGGATGTCAAGATACATCTTGGTACTTCCCGGATGAATAGAGAGAGGGGTGTCATGCGCTTCTTTCATCACCTTCTCTGTCATAAGCTCGAACCGGGGTACTACAATGCGATCTCTGAAGTATAAGGTTCCATCTTCACCAAGTGAGAAATCTCTGGATTTCTCTAAGGCAAGATCCTTTTTCATCAAATCAACGTGAGCATCTTTGACTTGAGCAGACTTAATTGCTTTCAGCAGAGTTGGTTCCAGTACAAGGTTATTCAGAGAACCCTGTGGAACTAGTTGAAGGTTTAGCTTCTATAGCTCTTCATAAAGGCGGGGTTGAGCTTTGTAGACCTGGTGATTATTGCAATAAGACTTTCGGCTCAGGGCATCAGCCATTACATTAGCCTTGCCAGGTGTATAAGATATACTGCAGTTGTAGTCAGCAATAGCTTCCATCCATCGCTGCTGACGGAGGTTCAGATCTGGCTGAGTAAACAGGTATTTCAGACTCTGATGATCGGTGAAGATCTCACAACGATTACCGAGAAGGTATTGTCTCCATAGTTTCAGTGCAAAGATAACCACAGCAAGCTCGAGGTCATGAACTGGGTAGTTTTCTTCGTGAGGACGCACTTGACGGGAGGCATAGGCAATCACTCTGCGCTCTTGCATTAGGACACAGCCTAATCCTTGACGTGCAGCGTCACAATAGATGACAAAGTCCTTGCGAGAATCAGGGGGAGCAAGCACTGGGGCAGAAGTTAGTTTGTCCTTGAGTGCCTGGAAACTTTCCTGACATTTGTCTGTCCAATCGAACTTAACGCCTTTGTGAAGCAGATTAGTCATTGGCTTGGCGATCTTGGAGAAGTTCTCGACAAAGCGGCGACAATAGCTGGCCAGTCCGAGAAAGCTTCTGACTTGCTTGACAGTCTTCGGAGGGGTCCAGTCAAGAATAGCCTGAACGTGCTCTGGGTTGACGGCAATACCATCCTTGGAGATAACATGACCAAGGTAGGTGACTTTGGGTAACCAGAATTCACACTTGGAATACTTGGCATAAAGTTGATGCTCTCGAAGCTTCTCCAGAACAAGACGAAGATGTTCAGCATGTTCTTCTTTATTCTTTGAATATACCAGTATATCATCCAGATAGACTACGACGAACTTGTCGAGGTAATCCATGAATATATAGTTCATCAGACGAGAGAATGTAGCTGGAGCATTGGTTAAACCGAATGACATGACGGTGTACTCGTAAGAACCATAACGAGTCACAAATGCGGTCTTTGGAATATCCTCTTCACGAACACGGATCTGGTGGTAACCCAACCTCAAGTCGAGTTTAGAGAATATCGATGAACCAGCCAGTTGATCATACAGATCATTGATCCGAGGAAGGGGATATTTGTTTTGAATTGTAGCTTGGTTTATAGGACGATAGTCTTGGACCAAATGGTTCATACCATCCTTCTTCTTGACGAAGAAAGAAGGTGCTCCCCAAGCAGAGGAACTTGGACGAATGAAACCCTTGTGAAGAGATTTGTCGATTTCCTCCTTAAGCTCAAGGAGTTCATGAGGTGGCATCTTGTAGGGTCGTTTTGCAATAGGAACGGTGCCTGGTTTCAAGTCGATGACGAACTCGACAGCCCGGGCAGGGGGTATTCCTGGAAGTTCTTCTGGAAATACGTCTTGGAAGTCGCGAACGACTGGAATCTTTTCAATTCCCTCAAGAGGTGTTGCGTTCAACGCATTCAAGACATAAAGTCGTGCTTCAGCGTTTTGAACAAGCTGAGCATGGTAGCTTACTATCTCATCGGAAGGATGTAGGAGGTGAACGACCTTGGTGGCGCAAACGATAGAGGCAGTATGCGCTTTCAACCATTCCATTCCCAGAATGAGGTCAATATTGGAAGAATCAAGAATAATGGGAGAAACACGAAATTCCAACCCTTCAATTTCAACGGGGACGTCGCGACCAATCATGGTAGTTCGACACTGACCCGCAGGGGTGCGTACCACTATCGGAGTGTTCATGGGCTCGCAACGAATGTCATGTGTGCAAGCAAAATTTTCTGACATGAATGAATGTGATGCTCCTGAATCGAATAAAACAGAAGCCGGTACTGAATTAACAAGAAGAGTACCCATCACAGTGGCAGGCTGGTCTTGAGCTTCATTCAGATCAACATGATTAGCCTGACCATGACCATAAGGTCTGGCATTATTGTTATGGGGCTGATTGTTACGGCCAGTTGAAGGTAGAGCCAGCTGGCTCTTTTTCTGAGTGCACTCTTTAGCAAGGTGGCCGGGGCGGCCACATCTGAAGCACAGACCATCATTGGGATCGGGAGCAGGAGCTTGGGATGGTACATCTCGAAGAGGCTGCCTCTCTGGTGGAGGAGGCAGACGAGGTGCAGCATAGGACTGTCTTGGTGTAGGTGCAGTTGGACGATACATGCTGTGGGGAATCCATATCCGACGCTTCTGCGCTGACGGGCCCGAAGATGGGCCAGCGTCACGGCTACGCCTGAGGGATCCCTGGTGTTCCTGAAGACCAGTCTCAACCTGAATAGCCTTGTTCACCAAGGTGGCGAAGTCGGCAAAGTCATGAATGAGCAGTGCTAGCTTGATATCAGGGTGAAGTCCATCACGAAACTTCTCTTGCCTACGAGCATCAGTTGCAATGTCTTCTTCAGCGTATCGGGACAATTCCAAGAATTCCAGCTGATAAGCATCTACAGACTTGTTGCCTTGGGTGAGGTTACGGAACTCGCGCTTCTTCCTGTCCATGATTCCCTGAGGAATGAAGCGGGCACGGAAAGCGGCTTGGAAATCCGGCCAAGTGATGACCGTTCCAGCAGGTAGGGTACGCCTGTGGCTGTCCCACCATTGAGCAGCGGGACCCTTGAGGAAGAAGGATGCGAAGGTGACATAGCTGGCAGGGGCAACACTAGCAGACTCCATTTCATACGTGATGTCTCGGAGCCAGTCATCAGCATCAAGGGGCTGAGTTGAGCTGCGGTAGATTGTCGGATTGAGGCCCATGAAGTCCTGCAGAGTAACTAGGGCTGGCTGTTGGTTCATATTCGGACAAGGAAACTGAGCCATCATTCCTTCCATGAACTGGCGGTTCAGCTCAAACTGTTGCATCATTCCAGCAAAGAATTCAGGCGGTGGTGGATCGTTGACACCATGACCACGACCAGCCGGTCTAACCATCCTGCTAACATGTAACAGGGGTAGTTCAGTATCGGGCATTTGCAAAGAAAGGATCATTCATGATGAAAACATGCATAATGAAGGAGGTACGATGGATTCCACTCCGTAGTCAACACGACAGGTGTGTGTACTATTCAAGAGGCTATTCTAAGGAATAACTATGGCTTTATCCAACTTCGGGGTGAATGTGGTCACGGGATCCTAATGTTAGTAAATTCGTTTAACCCGAGTAGAAGAGAGTTCAGAGTCCCAGAGTATAGACGAGGAGTAAAAGATGCTAATACCACCCAATGGCGACGTGGGCCCGTAAGCCACACAGCCAATGTTAGTAAAAGTTTTCAGTGACTAGACTCAACTTCGGCCAAGGAGTTGGAAAGGGGGCTACCTACAGGCAGTCGGCTCTGATACCAACTTGTGACGCCCTCGATTCAATCGTACACTAATCATACACGCAAATGTGTACGATCAAGATCAAGGACTCACGGGAAGATATCACAACACAACTCTAGACACAAATTAAAATAATACAAGCTTTATATTACAAGCCAGGGGCCTCGAGGGCTCGAATACATCAGCTTGAATACAAACGAGTCAGCGGAAGCAACAATATCTGAGTACAGACATAAGTTAAACAAGTTTGCCTTAAGAAGGCTAGCACAAAAGCATCTACGATCGAAAAGGCAAGGCCTCCTGCCTGGGAGCCTCCTAACTACTCCTGGTCATCGGCGGTCTTCGTCACGTGGTAGTAGACGCCCTCGGTGTAGTAGCAGTCGTCAAAGGTGTCATCTGGCTCCTGGACTCCGTCATCTGGTTGCGTCATCCGAGAAGAATGGAAAAGGGGAAAAAGAGGGAGCAAAGCAACCGTGAGTACTCATCCAAAGTACTCGCAAGCAAGGATCTACACTACAGATGCAACATTATCAAAGAGGGGTTGTATATGTGGACTGGGCTGCAGAAATGCCAGAATAGAGAGAAGGCCTAGTCCTATCGAAGACTAGCATCTTCTGGAAACCACCATCTTGCAGCAAACAAGAGGGAGTAGAGTAGCATAAAGTAAAGTGGTAGTAGTGTTATCAACCTCGGCCAGAGATCCTTTCTCGACTCCCTGCGAGAAAGCAATCCCAGAGCCATACTATCCAGTTATCATCACAATCAAATCCTCATCACCATCCAGTTCTCATCACAAGTATCCAGTTCTAGTTGTATCGATCGGGATACAACTCCAAGTGTCCGTTACCGTAGGACAGGCTATGCATAGATTAGTTCTTCCCTGCAGGGGTGCACCAACTTACCCACCACGCTCGATTGACTCCGGCCGGACACACTTTCCTGGGTCATGCCCGGCCTCGGCCAAACAATACGCCGCAACCCGACCTAGGCTTAATAGAGAGGTCAAGCACGCCGGACTAAACCTATGCCCCAGGGGTCATGGGCCATCGCCCCGGGAACTCCTGCACGTTGCGTGGGCGGCCGGTGAGCAGACCTAGCTACCTCCCTAAAAAGGCAGGAGCTTACCAGTCCAACCCGGCGCGCGCCGCTCCGTCGCTGACGTCTATTAAGCTTCGGCTGATGTACACGACGCAGAACGCCCATACTATGCCCACGTGATGGTTAGTGCTATCAGGCCAGAGGCCCCTCGGATCAAATATCCAAATCGTAGTGGATTAGGAACGCGCGGTAACAAGCAGAGACTCACGAAAGATGTGACCCCGTTGCCCCGTCTCGAGGACTTGCGGCAAGGACTAAGAATGCCCGGCCACGCCTCGTAATTATCTCGCGGGCACCCTCCAGGTCAACCCGTCTCCACATCACTTTCCAAGTAACAGTTGTAAAGTCCAAGTATCCGTGTGTCCAAACATCAAGAGGAAAACCCAAGGAATCACCCCCGGGGGGTTCCACTCAATGTAATCATCAAGGTGAACGTAGAGTAATCACCCTCGAGGTTCACACTTGAGGGGTTGCTCGACAGAGCCGTATCGGAAGTGGTTAAGGAGGAAATCACCCTCGATGACCACGACCGAATAGCTACACTATAGGTTAACATCAGAAGTGCTGTAGAGGTCTCACCCTCGGCACTCAATATTAACACTGCAGAGTCGAGCAACGAAGGGACATGATGTGACGTGAGGTGTCGGGTCCTGGTCTTCGATCCCGTTGATCGGGTCTTCAATGATGAAGCAGGGGCAACAAGGACAAGGTGGGGGTCACTGATGGATCACTAACCAACCTATACTAAGCAGTTTAGGATAAGCCGGTAAAGTAACAATAAGCAGGTTACAAAAGCAGGCTATGCATCAGAATAGGAGCAAACAATAACAATAGCAAAATCTAATGCAAGCATGAGAGAATGGAATGGGCGATATCAGGATGATCAAAGGGGGGCTTGCCTGGTTGCTCTGGCAAGGAGGGGGTCATCGTCGACGTAGTCGATCACAGGGGCGGCATCGGTCTCGGGGTCTACCAGAGAGAAGAGGGGGAATAAACAGTAAATATAAAGCAAACATAGCATCACAAAGCATAACGTGGCAATATGTTGTGCCGGGAGTGACCTAACGTATGGCTACACGATAAAGGTGAAGGGGGAATTCAACCGGGAATGTTTTCCCAGTTCCGGACCTGTGTCAGACAGATGACCGGAGGGGAAAAGTTCCATGTTCAGATAGTTAGAGGCATGTGACAGATGAACGGACCGCGTATTCGGATTCGTTGAATTTTTCTGAGCAACTTTCATATAGAAAACATTTTCATCCGAGTTACGGTTTATTTTCTATTAATTTCAAAGTTTAAACAATTTTCTGGATTTATTTATATTAACAGAAATGGAATATGACGTCAGCATGATGTAGAGGTGATGTCAGCAATCAACGGGACGGTTGACTGGGGTCAAACCTGACCTGTGGGTCCAGTGGGACCCACTTGTCAGTGACTGGACTAATTAAATAGTATTAATTGGACTAATCTAATACTAATTATCAAGCGGGGCCCACTGTCAGTGTCTAATTGGTGAATAGATTAATTAGTCAATTTAATTAACACATTTTCTATTTATCTAAAACATTTTATTGACTCGGCCCCACATGTCAGTGGGTTGACTCAGTCAACGAGTCAACTGGGCCCACCCGTCAGTGGCTCAGCGGGCCCCATACGTGAGCGCCAGGTCAGCCTCACCGGCGTTGGCGCCGGAAGTACTCCGGCGAGCCTCCCGCGGCAGCGCACGTCGGGAGAGGGGGTCGGGTTTCGCGCACAGGGGGTTTCCGGGGTCGTAGCTAGGTGCGTTCGATGCGGTTCGACGTCACACGCAAGATGGAGGCGACGACCGGGGCCAGGAATGACCGGAACGGCGACGGCGACGAGTAGAAACGGCGCCGGAGTACGGGCGCGAGCGGGTTCAGCATTAGAGCACGCGAGCGGCCAAACTAACCAACTAGGCGGGGTCTACGGCGCTCCAGGAGCTCGTCGGAGCTACTAGCTCGAGCGGAGGAGCTCGGTGGCGAGCCCTACAACGGCAATGGCGGACGGCGGAGCTCGGCTTGCGGGCGAGCTGGCTATGGCGAAAGGCATGGCGCGAGGAGAGGAAAGGAGGAAGGGAGGAGCTCACCGGGCGGCACACACAGTGGCCCTCGGAGGTTTAGGAGCCGCAGTGCAGTGGATCGATGCCGGCGAGCTCCTGTGATCCGAAGTGGAAGACGAGGCCGGGGGAGCGTTCTGGGGCGCCCGGCGTCTTGCAGCTCGTCGGGGAGGTGT
This sequence comes from Triticum aestivum, assembly GCF_018294505.1. Taxonomy (NCBI): domain Eukaryota; kingdom Viridiplantae; phylum Streptophyta; class Magnoliopsida; order Poales; family Poaceae; genus Triticum; species Triticum aestivum. Next base: position 242,618,272 of record NC_057794.1, read on the forward strand.
AGCCGAGGGAGCGGAGCGGTTGGACAGGTCGGCGAGGCGAACGGGTCTTGGTGGCCGCGAGGACGACGGAGAATGGCGGCGACCGCGTCGGTCTCCTCTCCAGAACGAAGGAGAGGGAGAGGAGAGAGCTGGATCTGGGGGAGAGGGGGCAAGTGGGTGAGTGGGGAGGGAGCCCGAGGCGTCGGGCTGCCCTTATCCTCCCCGCGACGCTTGTAGCGGCGTGGCCGGCGAGGTGGTTCGGCGGCGACGTGCACGCGCGGTCGCTCGCACAGTGGAGGAGGGGGAAGCCGACAGGGGGGGAGTGGGCCGGCCTAGCCTGGGCCAGTTGGCTCGGGTGGGCCGAAGCCCACTGGGAGGCCAGGGGCTCTAGCCCCTTTCCCCTTTTTTTGCTTTCCCTTTTTTTTCTTTTTCCAGCAACTTTTGCCTCTGCTTTTAGCCACTATTGACTTTGCAAAATTATGCCACTGGCCAAAACAATTTCAAATAATGATTGGGCACTGCCAAAAAAGATTGTGAGGCTTTAGAAATAGTTTGCCATTTTTATAAATTAAAAAGGCATTTAATTTATTTCTTAGGTCACTGTTTTAAGTAGTTTAGACCACTCAAACTCTTTGCAAAAATGTTGGTTCACCACCAATATTACTTGTGGATTATTTGGCACATGATGAACATTTTAGTTTTCATGTTTGACCAATTTTGAATTTCACTCAGAATTTGAATTTGAGTTCAACTGGAATTTGAAAAAGATAAGAACAATGATGAACAAACACTTGTTTAGCAAAAGGATTATATTAACCCCAGGGATTACTATAGCATCATTACACCGGGGCGTTACAACCGGGAGGACATTTTCAGCATACCCATGGAGGAGGTAGCTCGCACAATCACAATGGCCCCAAGAATGGGAATGGAGGAAGCAACGGCCAGAACCGTACCAACCCATCAACCCCAGCCAAGAGAGACCCGAGCCAAGTCACTTGCTTTAAGTGCCAGAAGACCGGACATTATGCAAATGAATGTCTTGAATCCCAGAATGGAAATGGCAATGGAAGCTCTGGGAAGAAGCCAAACCCTTTCAATAGGGGACAGGTGAACCACGTAAACGTGGAGGAGATTGAAGCTCAGCCGGATGCAGTAATAGGCAAGTTTTTGGTTAAGTCATTTACTGCACTCATTCTTTTTTATACTGGTGCATCGCATTCATACATCTTAAGGGGATTTGTGGATAAGTATAAACTGCAAACCCAAGCCCTTAGGTCACCCATGTTAGTAACCTCACCTGGAGCAGAATATATGGCTAGTCTATGGTGTGATCGGTTACCATTAAGCATTGGTAACTATGTATTTCCTTCGGACCTAATAGTATTGGAATCTCAAGGATTGGATGTGATATTAGGCATGGATTGGTTATTGAAGTATGAAGGGAACATTGAATGCGCCAGTAAGTCAATTTTGCTTACAACGCCATAAGGAAGAAGGATTAAGTATGTATGCCGGCATGTGCCGAAGAGGACTCAAGTAAATTCCCTAACAGGAGTTGTGCAAGAGGAAGTACCAGTGGTGAAGGATTTCCCCGACGTATTTCCAGAGGAGTTGCTAGGCATGCCACCGGATAGTTAAATAAAATTTATTCCTTTGCAGTAGGGAAAAATTGGCTTTACGTAAAAACTGTAACCATAGAGCTTTCCACCAGCCAAATATGCATGTAGTATAGCCTTATTCTTTCAATGCTCTCTATGTGTTACTTTGCCAGCATATTCCATGTGCCCACCCGTTTCGGGCTGCAACATTTATGTTGCAGACTTTTCAGACGACGAGTAAGGTGCCTCTAGGTCGTGGTTCTATACTCAGTGATGCTGTTGGAGTTGATGGACTCACTTATCTTCCAAGCCTTCCGCTATTATCGTTATTAGATGGCCTTAAGCCATATTTTTATTGTAATAAGTTCTCTTTTGAGACATTTGATGTAATAAGTGTGTGATTTCTACTCTGTTATAAATCCTTCAAGTACTGTGCGGTGTCTGCATTACTGATCTAGGGATGACACAAGAGCACAGAGATTGGACCGTTTGAGGTCTGGTCACTACAAGATCATTCAAAAAAATTATGCTCGACTTTCTCTCAGTAATCGCTCCATGCTTGATACTTCTTGTACTGGATCTTTTATGATAAAGACTATTGAATTCGAATGGGATTTATTGGAAAAAATAAACACAACTCTAAAGATTGGTACCTCGACGAAGGTAAGGAGTCAGGTATAACACCTAAGTTTGATTGTGTTAAATATTTTGTGGATACCGATGCTTTCCGTGAATTTAGCACTAAATATGGACTTGACTCTAAGATAGTAGCTTCTTTTTGTGAATCCTTTGCTACTCATGTTGATCTCCCTAAGGAGAAGTGGTTTAAATATAATCCTCCCATTGAAGTAAAAGTAGTTGCACCTATTAAAGTTGAAGAAAAGACTATCACATATGATGATCCTGTTGTTCCTGCTGCTTATATTGAGAAGCCAGCTTTCCCTGTTAGAATAAAGGATCATGCTAAAGTTTCAACTGTGGTTAACAAAAGTAACATTAAGACACCTAAACCCCTTGAGAAAATTAAAGTTAAACCTAAAATTGCTATGGTTAAAGATCTCTTGGCCGATAATATTGATGGGCATGTTATTTACTTCTGCAATGAAGCTGCTAGAATTGCTAGACCTAATGCTAAAAATAAACATAGGCCTGTTGTAGGCATGCCTCTTATTTTCGTTAAAATAGGAGATCGTTGTTATCATGGCTTATGTGATATGGGTGCTAGTGCAAGTGCAATATCGCATTCCTTATACGAAGAAATTATGCATGATATTGCACCTGCTGAGATAGAAGATATCGATGTTACCATTAAACTTGCTAATAGAGATACTATTTCACCGATTGGGATTGTTACAGATGTTGAAGTCTTGTGTGGGAAGGTTAAATATCCTATTGATTTTCTTGTTCTTGGTTCCCCACAAGATAGCTTTTGTCCCATTATATTTGGTAGACCCTTCTTGAATACTGTTAATGCTAAGATAGACTGCAACAAGGATATTGTTTCTGTTGGTTTAGGGGATATGTCTCATGAGTTTAATTTTGCTAAATTAGTAGACAACCCCATGATAAAGAATTTCCTAGTAAAGATGAAATTATTGGTCTTGCTTCTATTGCCGTGCCTCCTACTGATCGTTTAGAAAAATATTTGCTAGACCATGAAAATGATATGTTTATGAATGAAAGAAGGGAAATAGATGAAGTATTCTTTAAACAGGGACCTATTCTGAAACACAACTTGCCTGTTGAAATCCTAGGGGATCCTCCTCCACCTAAGGGTGATCCTGTGTTTGAGCTTAAACCATTGCCCGATACTCTTAAATATGCTTATCTTGATGAAAAGAAGATATATCATGTTATTATTAGTGCCAACCTTTCAAAGCACGAAGAAGAGAGATTATTGAAAAGTCTGAAGAAGCACCGTGCTGCTATTGGATATACTCTTGATGATCTTAAGGGCATTAGTCCCACTCTATGTCAACACAAAATAAATTTGGAGAAAGACGCAAAACCAGTTATTGATCACCAACGACGGCTAAATCCTAAAATGGAAGAAGTGGTAAGAAAGGAAATATTAAAACCCCTTGAAGCAGGTATAATTTATCCCGTTGCTGATAGTAAGTGGGTAAGTCATGTCCATTGTGTCCCTAAGAAGGGAGGTATTACTGTCGTTCCTAATGATAAAGATGAATTGATTCCACAAAGAATTATTACAGGTTATAGGGTGGCAATTGATTTCCGCAAATTAAATAAAGCTACTAAAAAGATCATTACCCTTTACCTTTCATTGATCAAATGCTAGAAAGATTATCCAAACATACACATTTCTGCTTTCTAGATGGTTACTCTGGTTTCTCTCAAATACCTGTGTCAGCTGATGATCAAGAAAAGACTACTTTTAATTGCCCTTTCGGTACCTTTGCTTATAGACGTATGCCTTTTGGTTTATGTAACACACCTACTACCTTTCAAAGATGCATGATGGCTATATTCTCTGACTTTTGTGAAAAGATTTGTGAAGTTTTCATGGATGATTTCTCTGTTTATGGATCCTCTTTTGATGATTGCTTGAGCAACCTTGATCGAGTTTTGCAGAGGTGTGAGGAAACTAACCTTGTCTTGAATTGGTAGAAGTGCCACTTTATGGTTAATGAAGGTATTGTCTTGGCGCATAAAATCTCTGAAAGAGGTATTGAAGTTGACAAAGCTAAAGTTGATGCTATTGAAAAGATGCCGTGTCCCAAGGACATCAAAGGTATAAGAAGTTTCCTTGATCATGCATGTTTTAGAGGAGGTTCATTAAGTACTTCTCAAAAATTTCTCGGCCTCTGACTAACCTATAACAAAAAGATATTCCTTTTGTCTTTGATGAGGATTGTGTAGAAACATTTGAAATACTTAAGAAAGCCTTGATTTCTGCACCTATTGTTCAGCCACCTGATTGGAATTTATCATTTGAAATTATGTGTGATGCTAGTGATTATGCTGTAGGGGCTGTTCTAGGACAAAGAGTTGATAAAAAATTAAATGTCATTCAATATGCTAGTAAAACTCTAGACAATGCCCAGAGAAATTATGCTACTACTGAAAAGGAATTCTTAGCAGCTGTATTTGATTGTGATAAGTTCAGACCTTATATTGTTGATTCTAAAGTAACTATTCACACTGATCATGCTGCTATTAAATATCTTATGGAAAAGAAAGATGCTAAACCTAGACTTATTAGATGGGTTCTCCTGCTACAAGAATTTGATTTGCATATTATTGGTAGAAAGGGAGCTGAGAACCCCGTTGTAGATAACTTTTCTAGGTTAGAGAATGTTCTTGATGACCCACTACCTATTGATGATAGCTTTCCCGATGAACAATTAAATGTCATAAATGCTTTTCACAGTGATCCATGGTATGCTGATTATACTAATTATATTGTTACTAAATTTATACCACCTAGTTTCACATACCAACAAAAGAAAAAGTTCTTCTATGATTTAAGACATTACTTGTAAGATGACCCACACCTTAATAAAGAAGGAGTAGATGGTGTTATTAGACGTTGTGTACCTGAGCATGAATAGGAACAGATCCTACGCAAGTGCCACTCCGAAGCTTATGGAGGACACCATGCTAGAGATAGAACTGCACATAAGGTATTGCAATCCGGTTTTTGTTGGCCTACTCTCTTCAAGGATGCCTGTAAGTTTGTCTTATTTTTTGATGAATGCCAAAGAATTGGTAATATTAGTAGACGTCAAGAAATGCCTATGAATTATTCACTTGTTATTGAACCATTTGATGTCTAGGGCTTTGATTATATGGGACCTTTTCCTACCTCTAACGGGTATACACATATCTTAGTTGTTGTTGATTACGTTCTAAGTGGGTAGAAGCTATTCCAACTAGTAGTGCTGATCATAACACCTCTATTAAGATGCTTAAAGAAGTTATTTTTCCGAGGTTTGGAGTCCCTAGATATTTAATGACTGATGGTGGTTCACATTTTATTTGTGGTGCCTTCCGTAAAATGCTTGCTAAGTATGATGTTAATCATAGAATTGCATCTCCATATCATCCACAGTCTAGTGGTCAAGTAGAATTAAGTAATAGAGAGATTAAATTAATTTTGCAAAAGACTATTAATAGATATAGAAAGAATTGGTCCAAGAAACTTGATGATGCATTATGGGCTTATAGAACTGCCTACAAAAATCCTATGGGTATGTCTCTCTATAAAATGGTTTATGGTAAAGCATGTCACTTACCTCTTGAACTAGAACATAAGGCATATTGGGCCATTAAAGAGCTCAATTATGATTTCAAACTTGCCGGTGAGAAGAGGCTTTTTGACACTAGCTCACTTGATGAATGGAGAACCCAGGCTTATGAAAATGCCAAGCTGTTTAAAGTAAAAGTTAAAAGATGGCATGATAAAAGGATACAAAAACGCGAGTTCAATGTAGGTGATTATGCATTGTTATACAACTCTCGCTTAATATTTTTTGCAGGCAAACTTCTCTCTAAATGGGAAGGTCCTTACGTCATTGATACATCTTCGTCGTATCTATAATTATTGATTGTTCCATGCCAATATTCTACAACTTTCATATACTTTTGGCAACTTTTTATACTATTTTTGGGACTAACATATTGATCCAGTGCCCAGTGTCAGTTCCTGTTTGCTGCATGTTTCTTGTTTCGCAGTAAATCCATATCAAACGGAGTCCAAACGGGATAAAAACTGACGGAGCTTTTTTGGAATATATGTGATTTTTGGGAAGAAAAATCAACGCGAGATGATGCCCGAGGGGGCCACGATGCAGGGGGTGCGCCCCAAGGGGGGCAGGTGTGCCCTGGGCCCTCGTGGCTACCCGGTAAGGCGGTTGATGCCCTTCTTTCACTGCAAGAAAGCTAATATCCGGATAGAAATCGTGTTAAAATTTCAGCCCAATCGGAGTTACGGATCTCCGGGAATATAAGAAAGAGTGAAAGGGAAAAATCAGAGAACGCAGAAACAGAGAGAGACAGAGAGACAGATCCAATCTCGGAGGGGCTCTCACCCCTCCGCCTCCATGGAGGCCATGGACCAGAGGGGAAACCCTTCTCCCATCTAGGTACAAGGTCAAGGAAGAAGAAGAAGAAAGGGGGCTCTCTCCCCCTCGCTTCCAGTGGCACCGGGACGCGTCCGGGGGCCATCATCATCACCGCAATCTACACCAACACCTCCGCCATCTTCACGAACATCTCCATCACCTTTCCTCCTCTATCTACAGCGGTCCACTCTCCCGAAACCGTCTGTACCCTCTACTTGAACATGGTGCTTTATACTCCATATTATTATCCAATGATGTGTTGCCATCCTATGATGTCTGTGTAGATTTTCGTTGTCGTATCGATGGTTGATGAATTGCTATGATTGATTTAATTTGCTTGTGGTTATGTTGCTATCCTTTCGTGCCCATCATATGAGCGCACGCGTGGATCACACCATAGGGTTAGTTGTATGTTGATAGGACTATGTATTGGAGGGCAAGAGTGACAGAAACTTCAGCCTAGCATAGAAATTGATGCATATAGGATTGAAGGGGGACCAATATATCTTAAGGCTATGGTTGGGTTTTACCTTAATGAACGTTAGTAGTTGCAGATGCTTGCTAATAGTTCCAATCATAAGTGCATAGAATTCCAAATCAGGGATGACATGCTACCAGTGGCCTCTCCCACATAAAACTTGCTATCGGTCTAGTAACGTAGTCAATTGCTTAGGACAATTTTGCAACTTCTATGTAACATCCCAAGATTATAAATTTTGGAATGTTATAATAATTAAAATATATGATTGTTGATTGATTGTTGAGTGATTGATTGAGTGAAATTTATTAGAATTTTAAACTTTTGAAGTTTTGTTGAGAGGGAATAAAAAGGACTTTCCAAAAAAAAGTTTCTATTTGAAAATATTTGAATTTGGAAATATTTCAAACTTCATGCCACTCAATGATCCTCATGATTTCTTCAATGAAAGAGAGTGGGAAGTAAAGAAAAATTTCATTTTGAAGTTGTCATTTAATTTATTTATTTTAACTCAAAGTGGTATTTGAGTTTTATTCAAAAACTTTTCTAACAAAGAACACTTGAACGAAAGTGTTGAGAGGGAGTAACATGACACCCCAAAATGTTGGAATATTTTTTTTCATAGAGTTTTGAAAGTCATTTGGATTTTTGTTTGAATTTAAAAAAAATGATTTTTCAAAAAGTATTTTATTTGCCCCTGGAAATTATCCCATTAAATTGTGCTTAATTTTCTGATCGTTTTAATATATAATACTCCTATATTTTATTTTATTTAAATTATTTTTATTCACGGAATCTTTTTAAAAAGGAAAGATATTTTTTGTTTTGGGCCAAATCCGGCCCGGTAGTGCCAGATCATCTCCTTCCTCACGAACAGGATTTCGTTCCCGAGCACAGCCGCGTCGGCCATCGCCGGAGATCGCGGGATTTGCGAAATCCCTTGCTCCCTCCTCCAAACCGACCTCCCCCCTATAAAAAGGCCACCTCCTGCACCCATTCCCGCCCCTAGAGCCGCCTCTCCTCGCCCCACACAACCGCGCCACCTCGCCGGAGTTCGCCGGACCACCGCCACCATTGCCGCCCCGCCCCACCACCTCTGGCCATCCCCGCCACCCACGGACCCCACCAATCGCTCCGCCCCGCTCTACCGCCCCCGACCGTCCCTTCCCCGACGCCAGAGGGCCACCGGAGGACGTCGCCGGAGCTCCATCAGGACCCCATCACCGGAACTGCTACAGTAAATCCCGACCTACTGTTTTTTTCGTTCTGTTTTTAAAACAGAATAGTTTCAATCTTGTAAAATCCATAGTTAATTATCTACGAGGTATTTTTGAGTGATTCCAACTGCCTTGGATCTCAAATTTTATGAAGTTTCTGTTAGTTCAATTTTATTTCACATTTGAGCAGTTTAAGTTTGTGTTTGTATGAATTTGCTCAAATCACTAGATTTGAGCTATTTTGAGTTAGGAATATTATTTTTGACCGATTCTTTTTGCTCCTGGTTACTTATTAGACTAGCTACGCAGTAGTGTTTAGTTTGCATGTTAGTGAGTTAGTTAGATTAGCTTTTTATTGTAAACAATACTGATTACTCTGTTTTTAGTACTGTTTGTAGTTTAATTATTATAAATTAGTTTTAATTAGTTTCTTTTGCTAGTTTTCGCCAGTGTGTCATATATTCTATTGGTTAACAGTAGGTGATTTCTAGGATTTATTAGACTTAGTATTCTTGAGGTTCTAGGTGTTGTTTGTTGTATGACTAGTTGCTAGCAATAGGAATAGTGTTAGAGGTTCTAGGTACTGTTAGAATTTTATTATAGGAAAAATACTTTATGTTACATAGCGGATAATTATTTTTACCGTGTGTTAAAGTATTTTTTGTTTTAGGATTTTTACTTGTTGTTAGGTAGAGTTGTTGTGGTGTAAATTAGCCCTATAAGTTTATTTGAGTGATTTGGAGTTTTCTTTGGTTTTTACCTTCGATCCTATTTCGATTTCGTTGTTATTTTGATTGTTATGATTGAGTGCTAGAATGATTGCTTATGTGAATACTATGCTTGCTTGTATAGATTTCATCGGAGAGTGATGACTAGTTTATCAAGTTTTTAAGAGCGATAATATCTTCACCAACTGGCCAGGCAAGTTCACTTTGACCATATTTTCATACCAATGTTTTTATTGCGTTTAGTGGCACCATTATTTCAATCCCTCCAGTAGTGATATTGAATTCTTGTAGTTGAGTAGAATGCATGAGGTAGGAACCCACCTCCCTGTTACCAAGCCCGGGACGTATATAGTTTTAATGCTACGCTGTAGTAGACGGGGTTTAGTATGAGTGCTCGAGAGTGGTGTGAGAATGAAGGACTTTACGTCAAAGATGACAACTTCATGATGGCATCTGCAAGGATTGCATCTTCAGGACTCCTCAAGATTTCAAGACCCGAGACAAGAATTCAATACACACTACTGGGTGAAGGACGGTTGACGGGCACCCTGGAGAAGCCAGTGGTTGGCCAGGATGCATGGAGAAGCGCCATGACATCTTGTGGAAAGCTTCACCCAGACTCAAAAGAGACGGAAGAATACTTCATGCCCGGAAGCTTACCTGTGCAACCGCAAGTCACTATGGGCTCTGGCTTGGTTGACCTTAGTTGTGACTCTGGCTGGGACGATGCTAGCAGATGTAGAACTACGGTAGGATTGGATGAGCACCGGACAGTGGTCAGAGGAACTCTTCGGAAGACCATGTTTCGGTCATCTTGTTCTCAAACACCCTGAAGTGCGAGAATGTAAAGAGAGGGATCGAATCTTGCGGGTAAAGTGTACAAACCTCTGCAGAGGGTTAAAACCTAATCGATTAGCCATGTCCCCGGTTATGGACAATTTGAGCCTCTGGACTTGGATCTATCTCGGAACTCTCAACACCAGACTGATAATTTAATTGTGGGCAACTTATGATGCTTTGGGTATGAGACATCGGTTGGCGGAACCATGTTGTCGGGGGGTGCTGATCCACCAACACCTATGGGGACAGGGCCCCTTTCGGTTCGGTGGGAGGCGGAGAGCGCACAAAGAGCGGATCGAGGCCGTACACGCGGGCGATTTTACCCAGCTTCGGGCCGCACGGATGCGTAAAACCCTACTGCTGCTTGTTTGTGTGTATTGAATCTTTGCTCAGGCGCGATAGACGCTACCAGACTGAGCGTGGGAGTGTTTCTGGTGTTTCGAATGAGCCGAACCGGCCGAACCCCCTTCTACGTTGCGCCTGGGCCTCCTTTTATACTTTCAAGGGGTCACCGACAGGTGGCAACGTAGACTAGAAGGGTAAAAATGGAAAAGGATGCGGTAGGTGCAGCTACCGCTACTGTGGATACAGTGCGCCCTACCTAACTCTGACGGCAGGGGACAAGGGCATTAAATGCATGTCTGAGTCTCCTAAACAGTGCAAAAGGTGACCGTTAGGAGCGCCACCGTTTGCCATGATGGCCTTCTCGTCATCTCCGCTTGCCACCACGTACCCCTAGCTGCACGGCCTCCTGCCACGTGTGCTTGAGAGAGTCCTAGAGCGACACGTTAGCAGGTGTGCTGGAGCGCGGGCACGAAGTGGGGGTTTCCCGCGGCAAGCTCCTTGCTGCGGCCGTCGTCTTGTCGCGTCCGGAAGCTTGTCGCTCGCCGGATCTTGCCGGGACGCAGGGTGCGTCGCGGCAAGCTTTCTTGGTATGCCTTGAGTGGCCTTCCCGGCAAGCTCCTCTTGCCGGGGTCTTGTCTCTTCCCGGCAAGATCCTCTTGCCGGGTCCTGGGTTGGCCTTCCCGGAAAGCTCCTCTTGCCGGGGCCTTGGTTTGAGTACTTTGTTCTTGAATGGTCTTCAAGGGAACCGCGGAGGGTCTTGGCGGTCACCCGGCAAGCCTTGCCGCGGGGCGCTGCAACTGCCCGTGCACGAGTTCGGGATACTAGGGTACCTGTACTCTAGTACACCGACAGGAGCCCCCGGGCCTGGGCCATACACGGTGCTGAGCGCTGTTGGGCCAGGCCCAAAATAGTGCACGGGCACGCGCGCCCTAGGTCACGCCTCATATCTCTCCGCTCCCACTACGCACGCCTAGAACGGCACGCGTCAAACGCGGCGTCATGCGTGACGCGGGCGGCGTGCGCGGGGCTAAGCCCCTCAAGCATGCATCAGGCCACGATGATGAGGACGGTTCACGCCCTCCTCCCTAAACGGAGGTAGGCGTGGGGGCGTGGTGCATTTACTGTACGGGGCCGGTGCGCGGTTTTCGGGACGTCCACTCCCCGCGTTCACGGGGCGGATCGAGGCCGCCTCATCTGTCGCCTTGGTTCTGCATCCCCGCCACGCGGCTCCCATGCGCTTGGGATCACGGACGGTGGAAGTGGGAAAATGGGCCGTCGTGAGCAGAGGCAGCGGGTTGGCCCCGACTCCCTGCTCTTCCCGTGCCTTGATTCGCTGAGCGGGGCGGCCGAGCCCCCACCTCGCTCCTTTATAAAGAGCGGGAGGGGAGCACAGAAACCCGCACTCTCTCGTCTCCTCCTTTCTTCAGCTTCTGCTCCCCTTTCTCTCATCTGCCATGGAGAAAGGGAACCCAGGCCCTTCGTCGGTGGCGGCGAGGGTTGCCGCCAGACAGCGCATCTCTCCCTCTTCCGCGCCCGTAGTGGCAGAGCCAGCCATAAGGGGAAGAGGGAGGGGGCGAGGTCACGGACGAGGTCGAGGACGAGGTCGAGGCGCTCGGGGAAGAGGCGGGCGGGGCGGCGTGCCAGCTTCGCCTCCGCCGGCGGCTCCTCCCCCCACGGCGGTCCATATAGGGGATGACCCTTGCGAGTTCTTTGTCAAGCTGCGCCGGGCGCCTCGTCGTCGCCTCCAGCTTCCAGCTCCGTTTGCGAGCGCGATGGAGTTGGACCCGCCCGAGACACTGAGACTGCACATGAGGGGCTGTGGGATCAACGGCACGCGAGTCCGCGTTGTATTCCCAGCCCCTAATGTGATGTATCTTGATCGAGGGTGGAAGACGTTCGCCCATATCCACAGCCTGATGGAGGGGTTTACCCTCCATTTTAAGTTGATGGAGGGCGATCTCCTCTCCGTCAAGGTCTTCGGGTGCTTCGGCACTCGGGCGAAGTGCTCCGTGGACAGCTCCTCCGATAGCGAGGACTCCTCCTCGAGCGAGAGTGACGAGGAGAAGAGCGACAGCGATGATGAGGGTAGCGGGCGGCAGGGTGGCGGGTCCGACTAGGCGTCGAGCGCCGCTTCGCGCGGCACCGGCGACCCCATCATCCGTGTCGCCGGCTTCTTGAACTCCCCGGGGTCGTCTCCTTGGGCGGCTAGCGTAGGGAGGCTGCGGAAGGGGAAGAGGGCTGGCGACAAGGCCGTCAGGTCGGAGTACGAGGGCGTGGTGCCCTCGACAGCGTGCTGACGTCCTGCCGCCCCGTCTTCGAGCCCTGCTTCCAGCATCGCCGTCGCCGTCCAGCCTTCGGACGGCCCCCGGGATGTTCCCTTGGTGTCTTCTCGCACCCGTAGCTCTCCTAGGCGCTCCTTTTGCCCTTTTCTCCTCCTTGACCTGCCTCCTGAAGAGAAGGACATGAAAGGGATTACGCGCATCTTATCTTTTTAATTTGTAAGCCTTCGGGCCTTAGCTGTATCTAAAACTTGTAATCCTCTCTTTCATGTTTTTCATCCTCTATGGACTGTACCTGAGTGGGATGTTTTTTTAATGAAAAAGGGGATGCTTTGCCGGGTTATTTGTCTCGCGAGTTAAACCCACGCCAAGGAGCAAATCCTTCGTATCCCTCGGACAGACATTTCATCTCCCGGCAACAGGCCCTGCCGCCTTCCCACGTCGCTCGACCTTTCTCACGCCTTTGACGGAGGCAGGAACCAGGTGGGTGCGGTCTCCTCATTTCATCCCTTTGCTGCCGCGACTACGACCAAACTTGGCCCCGAGAACGAGCCCCAGGGCCTAGAGTTGAGGGAGCACGGCAGTTTTCGGGAAGAAACGTGGTTTCGCATTCCCCAGTCCATAAGAGGATGCATGACGAGGGATGAAAGACTTATCTGATATTGCAGCCCCCGGCAACTCTGGTTTGCCGTGGACGATTCTTGGCACTCGCAGCCCCCAGCGATACTGGCTTGTCGGGAAGGCTTTTATCTTCAGCAGAGAACTTTGACGTTCTCGATGCCGGCTTCCGGCAAGCTTGTTGCCAGGAAGGCTTTTATCTTCAGCAGAGAACTTTGACATTCTCGATGCCGGCTTCCGGCAAGCTTGTTGCCAGGAAGGCTTTTATCTTCAGCAGAGAACTTTGACATTCTCGATGCCGGCTTCCGGCAAGCTTGTTGCCAGGAAGGCTTTTATCTTCAGCAGAGAACTTTGACGTTCTCGATGCCGGCTTCCGGCAAGCTTGTTGCCAGGAAGGCTTTTGACGAAGAACTTCGTTGTTCTTGACACCGGCTCCCGGCAAGATCGTTGCCGGAAAGGCTTATGGCGAAGAACTTCGTCGTTCTTGACACCGGCTCCCGGCAAGATCGTTGCCGGAAAGGCTTATGGCGAAGAACTTCGTCGTTCTTGACGCCGGCTCCCGGCAAGATCGTTGCCGGAAAGGCTTATGGAGAAGAACTTCGTCGTTCTTGACGCCGGCTCCCGGCAAGATCGTTGCCGGAAAGGCTTATGGCGAAGAACATCGTCGTTCTTGACACCGGCTCCCGGCAAGATCGTTGTCGGAAAGGCTTATGGTGAAGAACTTCGTCGTTCTTGACGCCAAAAAGATTAGTCCTAAGGGCGTTGCCAACCCCCGGGCCATAACTGCGTTCAAACATGACAAGTGATTAGCATCCGAAGTGCACTTAACTCGCTTGCGAATTTTGACTTTTGCTGCATATTCCCTATGCCTGCTGGAATGCTTTCCGGTGCGTACGATCCAGCCAGCAGCGCTTGAGGGAACGGGCCCTTAGCGGCTATTCGGGAACATCGCCTCCCGGAAAGATTTACCTTCTTGGTTCTAGCGCAACCGCACAAGTTGCCGAGCGGACTCGAGGCAACATGGAGCGCAACTAGCCCCGAGAAGGCTCCTTGGCATACAGGTCTATGCAGAAATCTCAAATAAATAGTGCATGCTATCTTCCTGTTCAACCTCTCTTTGTACGTCCACCCTACGCTTTCTAGGGAAACTTGCCGGTGCAGGCACCCTTGTCGCGAGCGCCGAGTGCGGAACTTCAGCAGCCTGCTGGCGGGGTCGCTACCGACAAGCAACCTTGTCGCAACTAGTTGCAGCTCGCTTAAGTTGTTGAGCGGACTCGAAACAAAGTAAGGGCGCTAGCGGCTCACTTAAGTTGCTGAGCGGACTCGAAGCAAAGTAAGGGCGCTAGCAGCTCACTTAAGTTGTTGAGCGGACTCGAAACAAAGTAAGGGCGCAACTAGCTACGAGTTGATTCCTCCGCGCACAGGTTTTCCGTACAAAGAACAAGATCTCCGAGGCGGATAACCTTATATAGAAAGGAAATATCTAAAGTTTCGCACGACTTAGCTTTTCTGTTGCCGCACTGGCGTCGTTCTTTTGCTCGCCTGCTTCTTAGGAGCCATGACGATGAAGAACAGCTGAGCCTTGACGTGGACGGAACAACTGCCGCCGAAGCTGCCCCTACCTGGCGCGCCAAAGATGTCGGGGGGTGCTGATCCACCAACACCTATGGGGACAGGGCCCCTTTCGGTTCGGTGGGAGGCGGAGAGGGCACAAAGAGTGGATCGAGGCAGTACACGCGGGCGATTTTACCCAGCTTCGGGCCGCACGGATGCGTAAAACCCTACTGCTACTTGTTTGTGTGTATTGAATCTTCGCTCAGGAGCGATAGACGCTACCAGACTAAGCGTGGGAGTGTTTCCGGTGTTTCGAATGAGCTGAACCGGCCGAACCCCCTTCTACGTTGCGCCTGGGCCTCCTTTTATACTTTCAAGGGGTCACCGACAGGTGGCAACGTAGACTAGAAGGGTAAAAATGGAAAAGGATGCGGTAGGTGTAGCTACCGCTACTGTGGATACAGTGCGCCCTACCTAACTCTGACGGCAGGGGACAAGGGCATTAAATGCCTGTCTGAGTCTCCTAAACAGTGCAAAAGGTGATCGTTAGGAGCGCCATCGTTTGCCACGATGGCCTTCTCTTCATCTCCGCTTGCCACCACGTACCCCTAGCTGCACGGCCTCCTGCCCCGTGTGCTTGAGAGAGTCCTAGAGCGACACATTAGCAGGTGTGCTGGAGCGCGGGCACGAAGTGGGGGTTTCCCGCGGCAAGCTCCTTGCCGCGGCCGTCGTCTTGTCGCATCCGGAAGCTTGTCGCTCGCCGGATCTTGCCGGGACGCAGGGCGCGTCGCGGCAAGCTTTCTTGGTATGCCTTGAGTGGCCTTCCCGGCAAGCTCCTCTTGCCGGGGTCTTGTCTCTTCCCGGCAAGATCCTCTTGCCGGGGCCTGGGTTGGCCTTCCCGGCAAGCTCCTCTTGCCGGGGCCTTGGTTTGAGTACTTTGTTCTTGAATGGTCTTCAAGGGAATCGCGGAGGGTCTTGGCGGTCACCCGGCAAGCCTTGCCGCGGGGTGCTGCAACTGCCCGTGCACGAGTTCGGGATACTAGGGTACCCCTACTCTAGTACACCGACACATGTCATGACAGAAAACTCCATAGTACAGACTCCTGATATTCCTTTGTTGTAGGGAAAATAAAACCAACTTTTACGCAAAAACATCAGACACAGAGCCACAAAGCCATATTGCATATAGAATAGTTTTATCATCTACTTTCCTCATATTGTGATCTTGCCGGTACATTCAATGTACTGACCTACACGGCTGCAACGTCTCATGTTGCAGATATGTTCCTTCCGACGAGTAAGAGTACGGTACGGGGTTACGGTCTACACTCAACCTGCCGATGGTGTTGATGGGACTCCACACCCGATTATTTGTTTCTGCTGAGACTTATGAGGTATATATCTGTTTTACGTTATTTATACATGTGATTGCACTTTAATATATACATTGATGTACTGTGTGTGCCAGCATACCGATCCAGGGATGGCACAGATACACAAAGACTTGACCGTCTGAGGTCGGGTCGCTACAGATATGGTATCAGAGCACATGTTGACTGTAGGACGTGACCCTAGAAATCGGAAAGCCCCTAGGACAGGAAATCTCTAAAACTCTATTTTCAAAAGAATCCATTACTTCTCATCTTTTCTGATTTTATCAAATATCCTCTCTTACCTCAAATAGTTAGAATATACCCCTTTCCCTTTTGACCACACAGAGGATCAACCGAAGCCGCTCCAAGAAGGACAAGATATCGGACAACCGATGACCATTTCAGAGTAAACATGATTTGACCATGCATTAGAAGAGTTGAAGCTACACCAGTTGAAGACTCCAACGACTTGAAGAATCAGAAGAATTATTCAACTGTTAGAGGACCAAACCCCTATTATACACTTACGTTGGATGCGATGATTGTGAGTTGTCATTTGTTTGATGTTTTTTCGACAGCCATAAAATAAAACTCATTTCTTCAAAAACTATTGTTTGTATTTTGTAAATTCCTTCCCACCTCTCTCTTATCTCACCCTAAAACCCTTGGACCCAGTAGATGATGAATGAAGTTGGACTGGTATTCTCTGGACCAAAAACCCAGCCGAAAGCAGAGCTATGGATTCAGAACATGGAGAATCACTTCAGGAGCAATTTGGTTTCAAGGAAGAATGAAGTATCGTACGCTCTTTAGTACTTTGAAGGAAATGATGCAACATGGTGGCAGATGCATCAAGCTATACATGGATGGAATGGAGCAAGGACTTGGGAAGAATTCAAGAAGACTCTAACAAGATCCCGTCTTATCCGGAAGCACCATGATATCCCAAGAAATAAACCTTGTGCCTGCAAGATTTGCGGAGAAATAGGACACACCCAGGAGGAACACAAGGATGGATGCCCTCATTGTGAGGAGAAACACCCAGCTGAGGAATGCCCAACTATTCAGGTGACTTGTTTCTTGTGTGAAGGAACCACCCACTACCCAGCTCAGTGTCACCTTTACCCCACGGTGCAACAAACTATTCAGAAGCAGGAAGAAGGAATGAAAGAAGCCCTCCGAGAAGTTATGAAAGAACATATGATTAAGGAAAGTGTTGAAGACCCTGATGGAGAAAGCCTCAATAGATTTTACTCCAATGCATGTTATTCATGTGGAGAAGGACATTTTTCACAGTATTGCACCAAGGAAAGAAAAGAGTATCTGGGATACTTCCCGACAGAAGCAGTGGAGTTTGATCCACAGGGAACAGGACATTTGATCAGAACGAAGAAAACCAAGAAGAGAAAACAAAGACACCCTCAGAACAACCCAATTTCTGCAAAGAGGGACAAGAGTAATATTACCTGTTTTGAATGTAAGGACATCGGGCATTATGCCAATGATTGTCTCGAAAGGAAGCAAGGTACTCAAGGAGCAGGCACCATCACCAAGAAGACTCGAGACATGCTGGAAGTTATTTGTTTCCGTTGTAAGGAAGAAGGACATTTTGCTAGGGATTGTTCAAATCATGAGAAAGCTAGAGCTGAGTAGTGGAGATGTTGATATCAGTAATAAGGGTAGTAAGGAAAACACTTTTTTGTGAGAATGCGGGGCTGAGTTATGTAATAGATTACTCAGAGATTGTAAAAAAATTCATGACTCAATAAATTTGATATGTCCTATGCTGAAAGGCTTTAAGGAGTTGTTATGTTTTATCTTGGAAATTAATATTCTGGGTGAACATGGAAGAAAATGAGTTGTGATGCATAAACTGGATGTTGGAAATTGAGTTTGAAGTTCTGTTTGGATGATATGAATGTGTACCCAAGGAGATATGTACCTTATTCTGAGCACCATTTTTGTTTTACAACTGAAGATGATGACCCTTTATGAGTCTTTCCTTAAAGGTCTGGAAATGATCATGACCCTGACAAGTGATCATGATTACCCGAAGATCCTGAAGGACATAATGAAGCATATTCACCTTGAAGGAGATGCAGTCTACAAAGGCTACCCCTTCATGCAAAAGGGAGTGGAACTTTGGTATGTGGAGGTACACCTTCACCGTATGAAAGGAGTTTGCCCGAAGATGATGGGGCAGTACTTTTTCATCTCACGTGTACCACAAGCAACTTTCTTCGACGCTGTTCATGAAGCGGCCATGGAAGCCATACGCCAGATCAGAGAAATACTTGAAGCAAGACTCCGTTATACTCAGGAATACCTAAGAGAAGTGCATGCAGAGATGATGGAAATGAAGATCAAGGCCACCACGATGAAACAGAAGATTGAAGATTTCAAGGCGCATGTCGCACAATTCCAGTGGGACTGAAGAATCCTCAAGGAGGAAAAATGAATAAAGTAGGAAGTAATGCCTGACCATACCAAACCATGTGGGTGGCCGCATTTGTAACAAAGTACTTTTTGGAATTTGGATTTACAAAAAATGGTTAAGGATGTAATAAAAGATTTGATATGAAAATAATATGATTTATGGATAAACTAGTGCTTTTTGGTGTGGTAGTACTCCGTAAGGCCACAAGATCAATGAAGAAAGAAATGTGTTATTCATGACGGTCCATAGAAGGGAGCGGGACCAAATAAGTTGGAGTTTTGTATGATCGTTACCCCAAGAGTATGACAAAATGAAGTACTATTGGACTTAAAGGAGGTTTAATGTTGAAATATGGAACAACTTTAACTCCACGGATGAGTTAACACTATGCAAGCGCTGAAGTGGACCCATAACCCACATGCCCAGGATTTGACAAAGGCACAAGCACAATCTTGTTGAAGGAAGAATTCTGGAAGAAGCTGTGAATTGATCAGCAGACGTTACATAGGATGTTACGTAAACCCCGAGATTGTGAAGAACGATAGATGTTTTGTTCAGCTTGCAGAATCAATGGGTTTACCCGAACCCAGTTCGAGGACAAGAGAAATTTCTGCAAAGCTTGTGAGGATGCCCGACTGTTAGAAATACGAGATTCACTAAACCTTATACAGGGTAATGATCTGGGTGCGGAATGAATTGATCACCATACCGACTTACTCTTATCATTCACTCTTGATATTTGGAATGGTAAATCTGAGAGACCTACCCATAGTAAAGTGACGACGCTCGTTGAAGCCTTTCTTAAGCCTTAGAATGCTATGATGATAAACCCATGTACATGGCAGCTGTTGCCAATCGTAGATTATATGGTGAGAATGAAGCCAATGCCCTTTTTCTGTAGAAACCATTAATGGTAGGCCACCATGAGTATTTCGATAGTTGTCTAGAATGGACGCAGACCTTTCAGCTAAGATCCAGTCTCGGACGAACTTCATCTTTGACGAAGCGACCAAAGATTTTGAGGAAAACGTTATGCTTCTGACAGAATAGCATTAATGAAGGAGCTATTGTAAGATATGTGACGAGATAGATATTGTCGGCACTCCGGAGGAAGTATCTGAGTTTATTGGAACTGTAACCTTGCTTTTAAGTGTGGTAGCACCCCTGACCCTTCCGGCCAAAATATTTGCTAGAAGACCCCCAACCCCTAACCTTTTCTTGCTAGCCTCTTCGAATCTCGAGGACGAGATTCATTTTAAGTGTGGTAGTTTGTAACATCCCAAAATTATAAATTTTGGAATGTTATAATAATTAAAATATATGATTGTTGATTGATTGTTGAGTGATTGATTGAGTGAAATTTATTAGAATTTTAAAATTTTGAAGTTTTGTTGAGAGGGAATAAAAAGGACTTTCCAAAAAAAAGTTTCTGTTTGAAAATATTTGAATTTGGAAATATTTCAAACTTCATGCCACTCAATGATCCTCATGATTTCTTCAATGAAAGAGAGTGTGAAGTAAAGAAAAATTTCATTTTGAAGTTGTCATTTAATTTATTTATTTTAACTCAAAGTGGCATTTGAGTTTTATTCAAAAACTTTTCTGACAAAGAACACTTGAACAAAAGTGTTGAGAGGGAGTAACATGACACCCCAAAATGTTGGAATATTTTTTTCATAGAGTTTTGAAAGTCATTTGGATTTTTGTTTGAATTTAAAAAAATGATTTTTCAAAAAGTATTTTATTTGCCACTGGAAATTATCCCATTAAATTGTGCTTAATTTTCTGATCGTTTTGATATATAATACTCCTATATTTTATTTTATTTAAATGATTTTTATTCGCGGAATCTTTTTAAAAAGGAAAGGTATTTTTTGTTTTGGGCCAAATCCGGCCTGATAGTGCCAGATCATCTCCTTCCTCACGAAGGGATTTCGTTCCCGAGCACAGCCGCTTCGGCCATCGCCGGAGATCGCGGGATTCGTGAAATCCCTTGCCCCCTCCTCCAAACTGACCTCCCCCCTATAAAAAGGCCACCTCCCGCACCCATTCCCGCCCCTAGAGCCGCCTCTCCTCACCCACACTACCGCGCCACCTCGCCAGAGTTCGCCGGACCACCGCCACCATTGCCGCCCCGACCCACCACCTCCGGCCATCCCCGCCACCCATGGACCCCACCAATCGCTCCGCCCCGCTCTACCTGTTGGGGAACGTAGTAATTTCAAAAAATTTCCTACGCACACGCAAGATCATGGTGATGCATCGCAACGAGAGGGAAGAGTGTGATCTACGTACCCTTGTAGACCGAAAGTGGAAGCGTTAGCACAACGCGGTTGATGTAGTCGTACGTCTTCACGACCCGACTGATCAAGCACTGAAACTACGGCACCTCCGAGTTCTAGCACACGTTTGCTCGATGACGATCCCCGGACTCCGATCCAGCAAAGTGTCAGGGAAGAGTTCCGTTAGCACAACGGCGTGGTGACGATCTTGATGGTCTACCGTCGCAGGGCTTCGCCTAAGCACCGCTACAATATTATCGAGGATTATGGTGGAAGGGGGCACGGCACACGGCTAAGAATACGACCATGTGGATCAACTTGTGTCTCTAGGGGTACCCCCTGCCCCCATATATAAAGGATCAAAGGGGGGTGCGGCCGGCCAGGAGGAGGGCACGCCAGGAGGAGTCCTACTCCCATCGGGAGTAGGATTCCCCCCCTTTCCTAGTTGGAATAGGATTCGGGAGTGGGAAAGAGGAGAGAGAGAAGGAAGGGGGGGCGCCGCCCCCCTCTCCTTGTCCTATTCGGACTAGGGGGGAGGGGCGCGCGGCCCAGCCCTGGCCACCTCTCCTCTCTTCCACTAAAGCCCACTAAGGCCCATATACCTCCCGGGGGGTTCCGGTAACCTCCCGGTACTCCGGTAAAATCCTAATTTCACCCGGAACACTTCCGATATCCAAATTTAGGCTTCCAATATATCAATCTTTATGTCTCGACCATTTCGAGACTCCTCGTCATGTCCGTGATCACATCCGGGACTCCGAACAAACTTCGGTACATCAAAATGTATAAACTCATAATATATATGTCATCGAAACCTTAAGCGTGCGGACCCTACGGGTTCGAGAACAATGTAGACATGACCGAGACACGTCTCCGGTCAATAACCAATAGCGGAACCTGGATGATCATATTGGCTCCCACATATTCTACGAAGATCTTTATCGGTTAGACCGCATAACAACATACGTTGTTCCCTTTGTCATCGGTATGTTACTTGCCCGAGATTCGATCGTCGGTATCTCAATACCTAGTTCAATCTCATTACCGGCAAGTCTCTTTACTCGTTTCGTAATACATCATATCGCAACTAACTCATTAGTTGCAATGCTTGCAAGGCTTATGTGATGTGCATTACCGAGAGGGCCCAGAGATACCTCTCCGACAATCGGGGTGACAAATCCTAATCTCGAAATACGCCAACCCAACATTTACCTTTGGAGACACCTGTAGAGCTCCTTTATAATCACCCAGTTACGTTGTGACGTTTGGTAGCACACAAAGTGTTCCTCCGGCAAATGGGAGTTGCATAATCTCATAGTCATAGGAACATGTATAAGTCATGAAGAAAGCAATAGCAACATACTAAACGATCGGGTGCTAAGCTAATGGAATGGGTCATGTCAATCACATCATTCTCCTAATAATGTGATCTCGTTAATCAAATGACATCACATGTCTATGGTTAGGAAACATAACCATCTTTGATTAACGAGCTAGTCAAGTAGAGGCATACTAGTGACGTTTGGTTTGTCTATGTATTCACACAAGTATTATGTTTCCGGATAATACAATTCTAGCATGAATAATAAACATTTATCATGAAATAAGGAAATAAATAATAACTTTATTATTGCCTCTAGGGCATATTTCCTTCAGTCTCCCACTTGCACTAGAGTCAATAATCTAGATTACACCGTAATGATTTTAACACCCATCGAGCTTTGGTGCTGATCATGTTTTGCTCGTGGAAGAGGCTTAGTCAACGGGTCTGCTATATTCAGATCCGTATGTATCTTGCAAATCTCTATGTCTCCCACCTGGACTAGATCCCGGATGGAATTGAAGCGTCTCTTGATGTGCTTGGTTCTCTTGTGAAATCTGGATTCCTTTGCCAAGGCAACTGCACCAGTATTGTCACAAAAGATTTTCATTGGACCCGATGCACTAGGTATGACACCTAGATCGGATATGAACTTCTTCATCCAAACTCCTTCGTTTGCTGCTTCCGAAGCAGCTATGTACTCCGCTTCACATGTAGATCCCGCCATGACACTTTGTTTAGAACTGCACCAACTGACAGCTCCACCATTTAATGTAAACACGTATCCGGTTTGCGATTTAGAATCGTCTGGATCAGTGTCAAAGCTTGCATCAACGTAACCATTTACGACGAGCTCTTTGTCACCTCCATATATGAGAAACATATCCTTAGTCCTTTTCAGGTATTTCAGGATGTTCTTGACCGCTGTCCAGTGATCCACTCCTGGATTACTTTGGTACCTCCCTGCTAGACTTATAGCAAGACACACATCAGGTCTGGTACACAGCATTGCATACATGATAGAGCCTATGGCTGAAGCATAGGGAACATCTTTCATTTTCTCTCTATCTTCTGCATTGGTCGGGGATTGAGTCTTACTCAATTTCACACCTTGTAACACAGGCAAGAATCCTTTCTTTGCTTGATCCATTTTGAACTTCTTCAAAACTTTGTCAAGGTATGTGCTTTGTGAAAGTCCAATTAAGCGTCTTGATCTATCTCTATAGATCTTAATGCCCAATATGTAAGCAGCTTCACCGAGGTCTTTCATTGAAAAACTTTTATTCAAGTATCCTTTTATGCTATCCAGAAATTCTATATTATTTCCGATTAGCAATATGTCATCTACATATAATATCAAAAATGCTACAGAGCTCCCACTCACTTTCTTGTAAATACAGGCTTCTCCAAAAGTCTGTACAAAACCAAATGATTTGATCACACTATCAAAGCGTTTATTCCAACTCCGAGAGGCTTGCACCAGTACATAAATGGATCGCTGGAGCTTGCACACTTTGTTAGCCCCCTTTGGATCGACAAAACCTTCCGGCTGCATCATATACAACTCTTCTTGCAGAAATCCATTCAGGAATGCAGTTTTGACATCCATTTGCCAAATTTCATAATCATAAAATGCAGCAATTGCTAACATGATTTGGACAGACTTAAGCATCGCTATGGGTGAGAAGGTCTCATCGTAGTCAATCCCTTGAACTTGCCGAAAACCTTTTGTGATAAGTCGAGCTTTGTAGACAGTAATATTACCGTCAGCGTCAGTCTTCTTCTTGAAGATCCATTTATTCTCAATTGCTTGCCGATCATTGGGCAAGTCAACCAAAGTCCATACTTTGTGCTTGTACATGGATCCCATCTCAGATTTCATGGCTTCAAGCCATTTTGCGGAATCTGGGCTCGCCATCGCTTCTTCATAGTTCGTAGGTTCATCATGATCTAGTAGCATGACTTCCAGAACAGGATTACCATACCACTCTGGTGCGGATCTTACTCTGGTTGATCTACGAGGTTCAGTAGTATCTTGTTCTTAAGTTTCATGATCATTATCATTAGCTTCCTCACTAATTGGTGTAGGTGTCACAGAAACAGGTTTCTGTGATGTACTACTTTCCAATAAGGGAGCAGGTACTGTTACCTCGTCAAGTTATACTTTCCTCCCACTCACTTCTTTCGAGAGAAACTCCTTCTCCAGAAAATTTCCGAATTTAGCAAAAGTCTTGCCTTCGGATCTGTGATAGAAGGTGTATCCAATAGTTTCCTTTGGATATCCTATGAAGACACATTTCTCCGATTTGGGTTCGAGCTTATCAGGTTGAAGCTTTTTCACATAAGCATCGCAGCCCCAAACTTTCAGAAACGACAACTTTGGTTTCTTGCCAAACCACAATTCATAAGGCGTCGTCTCAACGGATTTTGATGGTGCCCTATTTAACGTGAATGCGGCCGTCTCTAGAGCATATCCCCAAAACGATAGCGGTAAATCAGTAAGAGACATCATAGATCGCACCATATCTAGTAAAGTACGATTACGACGTTCGGACACACCATTACGCTGTGGTGTTCCGGGTGGCGTGAGTTGTGAAACTATTCCACATTGTTTCAAATGTACACCAAACTCGTAACTCAAATATTCTCCTCCATGATCAGATCGTAGGAATTTTATTTTCTTGTTACGATGATTTTCAACTTCACTCTGAAATTCTTTGAACTTTTCAAACGTTTCAGACTTATGTTTCATTAAGTAGATATACCCATATCTGCTTAAGTCATCTGTGAATGTGAGAAAATAACGATATCCGCCACGAGCCTCAACATTCATCGGACCACATACATCTGTATGTATGATTTCCAATAAATCTGTTGCTCTCTCCATAGTACCGGAGAACGGTGTTTTTGTCATCTTACCCATAAGGCACGGTTCGCAAGTACCAAGTGATTCATAATCAAGTGGTTCCAAAAGCCCATCAGTATGGAGTTTCTTCATGCGCTTTATACCGATATGACCCAAACGGCAGTGCCACAAATAAGTTGCACTATCATTATCAACTCTGCATCTTTTGGCTTCAACACTATGAATATGTGTGTCACTACTATTGAGATTTAATAAGAATAGACCACTCTTTAAGGGTGCATGACCATAAAAGATATTACTCATATAAATAGAACAACCATTATTCTCTGATTTAAATGAATAACCGTCTCGCATCAAACAAGATCCAGATATAATGTTCATGCTTAACACTGGCACCAAATAAGAATTATTTAGGTCTAATACTAATCCCGAAGGTAGATGTAGAGGTAGTGTGCCGACTGCGATCACATCGACTTTGGAACCATTTCCTACGCGCATCGTCGCCTCGTCCTTAGACAATCTTCGCTTAATCCGTAGTCCCTGTTTCGAGTTGCAAATATTAGCAACAAAACCAGTATCAAATACCCAGGTGCTACTGCGAGCATTAGTAAGGTATACATCAATAACATGTATATCACATATACCTTTGTTCATCTTGCCATCGTTCTTATCCGCCAAATACTTGGGGCAGTTCCGCTTCCAGTGACCAGTCTGCTTGCAGTAGAAGCACTCAGTTTTAGGCTTAGGTCCAGGTTTGGGTTTCTTCTCTTGAGTAGCAACTTGCTTGCTTTTGAAGTTCCCCTTCTTCTTCCCTTTGCCCTTTTTCTTGAAACTAGTGGTCTTGTTGACCATCAACACTTGATGCTCCTTCTTGATTTCTACCTTCGCAGCTTTCAGCATTGCGAAGAGCTCGAGAATAGTCTTATTCATCCCTTGCATATTATAGTTCATCACGAAGCTCTTGTAGCTTGGTGGCAGTGATTGGAGAATTCTGTCAATGACGCAATCATCTGGAAGATTAACTCCCAATTGAATCAAGTGATTATTATACCTAGACATTTTGAGTATATGCTCACTGACAGAATTGTTCTCCTCCATCTTGCAGCTATAGAACTTATTGGAGACTTCATATCTCTCAATCCGGGCATTTGCTTCAAATATTAACTTCAACTCCTGGAACATCTCATATGCTCCATGACGTTCAAAACATCGTTGAAGTCCCTATTCTAAGCCGTAAATCATGGCACACTGAACTATCGAGTAGTCATCAGCTTTGCTCTGCCAGACGTTCATAACATCTGGTGTTGCTCCAGCAGTAGGCCTGGCACCCAGCGGTGCTTCCAGGACGTAATTCTTCTGTGCAGCAATGAGGATAATCCTCAAGTTAAGGACCCAGTCTGTGTAATTGCTACCATCATCTTTCAACTTTGCTTTCTCAAGGAACACATTAAAATTCAATGGAACAACAGCACGGGCCATCTATCTACAATCAAACATAAACAAGCAAGATACTATCAGGTACTAAGTTCATTATAAATTTAGGTTCAATTAATCATATTACTTAAGAACTCCCACTTAGATAAACATCCCTCTAATCCTCTAAGTGATTACGTGATCCAAATCAACTAAACCATGTCCGATCATCACGTGAGATGGAGTAGTTTCATTGGTGAACATCACTATGTTGATCATATCTACTATATGATTCACGCTCGACCTTTCGGTCTCCGTGTTCCGAGGCCATATCTGTATATGCTTGGCTCGTCAAGTATAACCTGAGTATTCTGCGTGTGCAACTGTTTTGCACCCGTTGTATTTGAACGTAGAGCCTATCACACCCGATCATCACGTGGGTCTCAGCACGAAGAACTTTCGCAATGGTGCATACTCAGGGTGAACACTTCTTGATAATTAGTGGGAGATCATCTTATAATGCTACCGTCAATCAAAGCAAGATAAGATGCATAAAAGATAAACATCACATGCAATCAATATAAGTGATATGATATGGCCATCATCATCTTGTGCTTGTGATCTCCATCTTCGAAGCACCGTCGTGATCACCATCGTCACCGGCGCGACACCTTGATCTCCATCGTAGCATCGTTGTCGTCTCGCCAATCTTATGCTCCCACGACTATCGCTACCGCTTAGTGATAAAGTAAAGCATTACAGCGCAATTGCATTGCATATAATAAAGCGACAACCATATGGCTCCTGCCAGTTGCCGATAACTCGGTTACAAAACATGATCATCTCATACAATAAAATTTAGCATCATGTCTTGACCATATCACATCACAACATGCCCTGCAAAAACAAGTTAGACGTCCTCTACTTTGTTGTTGCAAGTTTTACGTGGCTGCTACGGGCTTAAGCAAGAACCAATCTTACCTACGCATCAAAACCACAATGATAGTTTGTCAAGTTGGTGCTGTTTTAACCTTCGCAAGGACCGGGCGTAGCCACACTTGGTTCAACTAAAGTTGGAGAAACTGTCACCCGCAAGCCACCTATGTGCAAAGCACGTCGGGAGAACCGGTCTCGCGTAAGCGTACGCGTAATGTCGGTCCGGGCCGCTTCGTCCAACAATACCGCCGAATCAAAGTATGACATGCTGTTAGCAGTATGACTTATATCGCCCACAACTCACTTGTGTTCTACTCGTGCATATAACATCAACACATAAAACCTAGGCTCGGATGCCACTGTTGGGGAACGTAGTAATTTCAAAAAAAATCCTACGCACACGCAAGATCATGGTGATGCATCGCAACGAGAGGGAAGAGTGTGATCTACGTACCCTTGTAGACCGACAGCGGAAGCGTTAGCACAACGCGGTTGATGTAGTCGTACGTCTTCACGGCCCGACCGATCAAGCACCGAAACTACGGCACCTCCGAGTTCTAGCACACGTTTAGCTCGATGACGATCCCCGGACTCCGATCCAGCAAAGTGTCGGGGAAGAGTTCCGTTAGCACGACGGCATGGTGACGATCTTGATGCTCTACCGTCGCAGGGCTTCGCCTAAGCACCGCTACAATACTATCGAGGATTGTGGTGGAAGGGGGCACCGCACACGGCTAAGAATATGATCACGTGGATCAACTTGTGTCTCTAGGGGTGCCCCCTACCCCCGTATATAAAGGATCAAAGGGGGGTGCGGCCGGCCAGGAGGAGGGCGTGCCAGGAGGAGTCCTACTCCCACCGGGAGTAGGATTCCCCCCCTTTCCTAGTTGGAATAGGATTCGGGAGTGGGAAAGAGGAGAGAGATAAGGAAGGGGGGGCGCCGCCCCCCTCTCCTTGTCCTATTCGGACAAGAGGGGAGGGGCGCGCGGCCCAGCCCTGGCCACCTCTCCTCTCTTCCACTAAAGCCCACTAAGGCCCATATACCTCCCGGGGGGTTCCGGTAACCTCCCGGTACTCCGGTAAAATCCCAATTTCACCCGGAACACTTCCGATATCCAAATTTAGGCTTCCAATATATCAATCTTTATGTCTCGACCATTTCGAGACTCCTCGTCATGTCCGTGATCACATCCGGGACTCCGAACAAACTTCGGTACATCAAAATGTATAAACTCATAATATAACTGTCATCGAAACCTTAAGCGTGCGGACCCTACGGGTTCGAGAACAATGTAGACATGACCGAGACACGTCTCCGGTCAATAACCAATAGCGGAACCTGGATGCTCATATTGGCTCCCACATATTCTACGAAGATCTTTATCGGTCAGACCGCATAACAACATACGTTGTTCCCTTTGTCATCGGTATGTTACTTGCTCGAGATTCGATCGTCGGTATCTCAATACCTAGTTCAATCTCATTACCGGCAAGTCTCTTTACTCGTTTCGTAATACATCATCTCGCAACTAACTCATTAGTTGCAATGCTTGCAAGGCTTATGTGATGTGCATTACCGAGAGGGCCCAGAGATACCTCTCCGACAATCGGAGTGACAAATCCTAATCTCGAAATACGCCAACCCAACATTTACCTTTGGAGACACCTGTAGAGCTCCTTTATAATCACCCAGTTACGTTGTGACGTTTGGTAGCACACAAAGTGTTCCTCCGGCAAACGGGAGTTGCATAATCTCATAGTCATAGGAACATGTATAAGTTATGAAGAAAGCAATAGCAATATACTAAATGATCGGGTGCTAAGCTAATGGAATGGGTCATGTCAATCACATCATTCTCCTAATAATGTGATCTCGTTAATCAAATGACATCACATGTCTATGGTTAAGAAACATAACCATCTTTGATTAACGAGCTAGTCAAGTAGAGGCATATTAGTGACGTTTGGTTTGTCTATGTATTCACACAAGTATTATGTTTCCGGGTAATACAATTCTAGCATGAATAATAAACATTTATCATGAAATAAGGAAATAAATAATAACTTTATTATTGCCTTTAGGGCATATTTCCTTCACTACCGCCCCCGACCTTCCCTTCCCCGACGCCAGAGGGCCACCGGAGGACGTCGCCGGAGCTCCACCAGGACCCCATCACCGAAACTGCTACACTAAATCCCGACCTACTGTTTTTTCGTTCTGTTTTTAAAATAGAATAGTTTCAATCTTGTAAAATCCATAGTTAATTATCTACGAGGTATTTTTGAGTGATTCCAACTGCCTTGGATCACAAATTTTATGAAGTTTCCGTTAGTTCAATTTTATTTCACATTTGAGCAGTTTAAATTTGTGTTTGTATGAATTTGCTCAAATCACTAGATTTGAGCTATTTTGAGTTAGGAATATTATTTTTGACCGATTCTTTTTGCTCCCGGTTACTTATTAGACTAGCTACGTAGTAGTGTTTAGTTTGCATGTTAGTGAGTTAGTTAGATTAGCTTTTTATTGTAAACAGTACTGATTACTCTGTTTTTAGTATTGTTTGTAGTTTAATTATTATAAATTAGTTTTAATTAGTTTCTTTTGCTAGTTTTCGCTAGTGTGTCATATATTCTATTGGTTAACAGTAGGTGATTTCTAGGATTTATTAGACTTAGTATTCTTGAGGTTCTAGGTGTTGTTTGTTGTATGACTAGTTGCTAGCAATAGGAATAGTGTTAGAGGTTCTAGGTACTGTTAGAATTTTATTATAGGAAAAATACTTTATGTTACATAGCGGATAATTATTTTTACCGTGTGTTAAGTATTTTTTGTTTTAGGATTTTTACTTGTTGGTAGGTAGAGTTGTTGTGGTGTAGATTAGCCCTATAAGTTTATTTGAGTGATTTGGAGTTTTCTTTGGTTTTTACCTTCGATCCTATTTCGATTTCGTTGTTATTTTGATTGTTATAATTGAGTGCTAGAATGATTGCTTATGTGAATACTATGCTTGCTTGTATAGATTTCATCGGAGAGTGACGACTAGTTTATCAAGTTTTTAAGAGCGATAATATCTTCACCAACTGGCCAGGCAAGTTCACTTTGACCATATTTTCATACCAATGTTTTTATTGCGTTTAGTGGCACCATTATTTCAATCCCTCCAGTAGTGATATTGAATTCTTGTAGTTGAGTAGAATGCATGAGGTAGGAACCCACCTCCCTGTTACCAAGCCCGGGACGTATATAGTTTTAATGCTACGCTGTAGTAGACGGGGTTTGCTATGAGTGCTCGGGGGTGGTGTGAGAATGAAGGACTTTACGTCAAAGACGACAACTTCATGATGGCATCTGCAAGGATTGCATCTTCAGGACTCCTCAAGATTTCGAGACTCGAGACAAGAATTCAATACACACTACTGGGTGAAGGACGGTTGACGGGCACCCTGGAGAAGCCAGTGGTTGGCCGGGATGCATGGAGAAGCGCCATGACATCTTGCGGAAAGCTTCACCCAGACTCAAAGAGACGGAAGAATACTTCATGCCCGGAAGCTTACCTGTGCAACCGCAAGTCACTATGGGCTCTGGCTTGGTTGACCTTAGTTGTGACTCTGGCTGGGACAGTGCTAGCAGATGTAGAACTATGGTAGGATTGGATGAGCATCGGACAGTGGTCAGAGGAACTCTTCGGAAGACCATGTTTCGGTCATCTTGTTCTCAAACACCCTGAAGTGCGAGAATGTAAAGAGAGGGATCGAATCTTGCGGGTAAAGTGTACAAACCTCTGCAGAGGGTTAAAACCTAATCGATTAGCCGTGTCCCCGGTTATGGACAATTTGAGCCTCTGGACTTGGATCTATCTCGGAACTCTCAACACCGGACTGATAATTTAATTGTGGGCAACTTATGATGCTTTGGGTATGAGACATCGCTTGGCGGAACCATGTCATGACAGAAAACTCCATAGTACAGACTCCTGATATTCCTTTGTTGTAGGGAAAATAAAACCAGCTTTTATGCAAAAACATCAGACACAGAGCCACAATGCCATATTGTATATAGAATAGTTTTATCATCTGCTTTCCTCATATTGTGATCTTGCCGGTACATTCAATGTACTGACCTACACGGCTGCAACATCTCATGTTGCAGATATGTTCCTTCTGATGAGTAAGAGTATGGTATAGGGTTACGGTCTACACTCAACCTGCCGATGGCGTTGATGGGACTCCACACCCGATTATTTGTTTCCGCTGAGACTTATGAGGTATATATCAGTTTTACGTTATTTATACATGTGATTGCACTTTGATATATACATTGATGTACTGTGTGTGCCAGCATACCGATCCAGGGATGGCACAGATACATAGAGACTTGACCGTCTGAGGTCGGGTCGCTACATCCTACCACCACTTTTCCACACTCGCTATACTAACTTTATTGCTTCTTTACCTAAATAGACCTTACTTTTTATTTACATGCACTTTATATTCTTGCAAACCTATCCAAAAACACCTACAAAGTACTTCTAGTTTCATACTAGTTCTAGGTCAAGCAAACGTTAAGCGTGCGTAGAGTTGTATCGATGGTCGATAGAACTTGAGGGAATATTTGTTTTACCTTCAGCTCCTTGTTGGGTTCGACACTCTTACTTATCGAAAGAGGCTACAATTGATCCCCTATACTTGTGGGTTATCAAGACCTTTTTCTGGTGCCATTGCCGGGGAGTTATAGCATGGGGTGAATATTCTCGTGTGTGCTTGTTTGCTTTATCACTAAGTAATTTTTATTTCTTGTTCTAAGTTGTTTTCTATCTTTAGTTATGGGTAGGAAACGCAAAATACCAAAACAATTAGTTGTACCTGCTACACCAATGGTTGAAGAACTACTCAAAATCTATCACACTCATAAAGCTTTTTACTTGGATAATCTTTGGTCCCTTTGTGCTCGTGCTGAAACCCCAACTAGCTTAGTTGAGGGCAAATCTTTAGATGAGCATGCTTGTTATGTGCGACACCGCTTATCTCAAAAGGGGAACTTTTACTGGATCAAATTCATCGTTTGCAGTGCTATGCTTGGAATTTATGTGAAATATATGATGTTACTTGTTGTTCTGAAAACCCTAAGAAACACCTTCCCTATCAATGTGAGTTTAGTGATAATGGAATTGTATCTTCATATGCTAAGGGTGTTTATACTTACTATGATGTTCAACAAATTGAAGAATTTGTTGCTTTTAAGGGTGCTTATGAAATTTCTTCTTTGATTGAAAAGTATGATGCTACTCTTTACAAATCAGAAAATTTTGCCATACTTAAATATTGTTATGATAATTATGCTTCTAATGCCTATGTTAAACCATATATTGAGGAATCCTCCACTATCCAAGAAGAGATTAATATTTTGCAGGAGTCTATGGAAGAAGAAATTAATGAAACTGTGAGCTCATTGGATGAAAAAGATGAGGAGGAGAGCGAATAACAAAAGGAGGAAGAGCAGATTGATCACCCGTGCCCACCTTCTAATGAGAGTAACTCTTCAACTCATACATTGTTTAATTTCCCTTCGTGCTTACCGAAGGACGATTGTTATGATGACTGTTATGACCCCGTTGATTATCTTGAAATATCCCTTTCTGATGATGCTTGCTATCCAAGATGCCAATATGAATTATGCTTATGGAGATGAACTTGCTATAGTTCCTTATGTTAAACATGAAATTGTTGCTACTGCACCCACGCATGATAGTCCTATTATCTTTTTGAATTCTCCCGACTACACTATATCAGAGAAGTTTGCCCTTATTAAGGATTATATTGATGGGTTGCGTTTTACTATTACACAGGATGATTTTGATAGATATAATGTGCATGTGCTTGCTGCTCCTACTTGCAATTATTATGAGAGAGGAACTACATCTCCACCTCTTTATGTTTCCAACACAAAAAAATTGCAAGAAACTGCTTATGCTATGTATTGGCCTTTACTTGATGTGCATGAATTGTTCTTGTATGACATCCTGATGCATAGGAAGAGAGTTAGACTTCATCATTGCTTGATATATGTTACTTTGTGCTCACTACTAAATTACAAATCATTGTTAATTAAATTGGCTTTGATATACCTTGGGATCCGGGTGGATCCATTACTTGAGCACTATATGCCTAGCTTAATGGCTTTAAAGAAAGCGCTGCCAGGGAGACAACCCGGAAGTTTTAGAGAGTCATTTATTTCTGTTGTGTGCTTTTATAAGGTTTAAAAATAAAAATAATGAGCCAAGGTTTGCCTTTCGGATGTTTTAGATGCTTGTTGGTTTGTACGGTGAAGGACAGAAACTTTGGCTATAGTGCATGATTTTACATTTTTTACTGGAACATCAAACGGTTCTGAAACTTTCTGCACTGTCTTTCTATACAATTTTTTCCTAATTTTGGTAGAATAGTTGGAGTACCATAGGTATGGTGAATGTTCAGATTATTACAGACTATTCTGTTTTAGACAGATTCTGTTTTTGATGCATAGTTTGCTTGTTTTGATGAAACTATCGATTTATATCAGTGGATTAAGCCATGGAAAAGTTATATTACAGTAGCTACAGTGCAAAAACAAAATGTGAATTGGTTTGCAACAGTACTTAGAGTAGTGATTTTCTTTATTATACTAACGGATCTTACTGAGCTTTCTGTTGAGTTTTTTGTGGATGAAGTGTTCGAAGATCGAGGAGGTCTCGATGTGTGAAGAAGGAAGAGAGGCAAGAGATCAAGCTTGGGGATGCCCGAGGTACCCCAAGTAAATATTCAAGGATACTCAAGCGTCTAAGCTTGGGGATGCCCCGTAAGGCATCCCATCTTTCTTCAACAAGTATCAGTATGTTTTCGGATTCGTTTCGTTCATGCGATATGTGCAATCTTGGAGCGTCTTTTGCAACTAGTTTTCATTTTTCTTTTATGCACCATGCTGGTATGAGATAGTCCTTAGTTGATTTATAGAATGATCTTTGCACTTCACTTAAATCTTTTGAGTATGGCTTTATAGAATGCTTCATGTGCTTCACTTATATCATTTGAAGTTTGGATTGCCTGTTTCTCTTCACATAGAAAACCGCCATTTGTAGAATGCTCTTTTGCTTCACTTATATTTGTTAGAGCATGGGCATATCTTTTGTATAAAGAATTAAACTCTCTTGCTTCACTTATATCTATTTAGAGAGATGACAGGAACTGGTCATTCACATGGTTAGTCATAAAATCCTACATAAAACTTGTAGATCACTGAATATGATATGTTTGATTCCTTGCAATAGTTTTGCGATACAAAGGTGGTGATATTAGAGTCGTGCTAGTTGAGTAATTGTGAAATTGAGAAATACTTGTGTTGAGGTTTGCAAGTCTCGTAGCATGCATGTATGGTGAACCGTTATGTAACGAAATTGGAGCACGAGGTATTTATTGATTGTCTTCCTTATGAGTGGCGGTCGGGGACGAGCGATGGTCTTTTCCTACCAATCTATCCCCCTAGGGGCATGCGTAGTAGTACTTTGCTTCAAGGGCTAATAAACTTTTGCAATAAGTATATGAGTTCTTTATGACTAATGTGAGTCCATGGATTATACGCACTCTCACCCTTCCATCATTGCTAGCCTCTTCGGTACCGTGCATTGCCCTTTCTCACCTCGAGAGTTGGTGCAAACTTCGCCGGTGCATCCAAACCTCGCGATACGATACGCTCTATCACACATAAACCTCCTTATATCTTCCTTAAAACAACCACCATACCTACCTATCATGGCATTTCCATAGCCATTCTGAGATATATTGCCATGCAACTTCCATCATCATCATATACATGACTTGAGCATTTATTGTCATATTGCTTTGCATGATATTGTAAGATAGCTAGCATGATGTTTTCATGGCTTGTCCGTTTTTTGATGTCATTGCTATGCTATATCATTGCACATCCCGGTACACCACCGGAGGCATTCATATAGTCATATCTTTGTTCTAGTATTGAGTTGTAAGTAAATAAAAGTGTGATGATCATCATTATTAGAACATTGTCCCATGTGAGGTTATCAAAATAAAAGAGGCCAAAGAAGCCCACCAAAAAAGGAAAAAAACAAAAAAACAATGAGAGAAAAAGAGAGAAGGGACAATGTTACTATCCTTTTGCCATACTTGTGCTTCAATGTAGCACCATGTTCTTCATATAGAGAGTCTCATGGAGTTATCACTTTCATATACTAGTGGGAATTTTCATTATAGAACTTGGCTTGTATATTCCGATGATGGGCTTCCTCAAATGCCCGAGGTCTTCATGAGCAAGCAAGTTGGATGCACACCCACTTAATTTCCAGTTTGAGCTTTCATACACTTATAGCTCTTAGTGCATCCGTTGCATGGCAATCCCTAATCCTCACAATGACATCAATTGATGGGCATCTCCATAGCCCGTTGATTAGCCACGTCGATGTGAGACTTTTTCCCCTTTTGTTTTCTGCACACAACCTTCACCATCATATTCTATTCCACCTATAGTGCTATATCCATGGCTCATGCTCATGTATTGCGTGAAAGTTGAAAAGGTTTGAGAACATCAAAAGTATGAAACAATTGCTTGGCTTGTCATCGGGGTTGTGCATGATTTGAATATTTTGTGTGGTGAAGATGGAGCATAGCCAGACTATATGATTTTGTAGGGATAACTTTCTTTGGCCATGTTATTTTGAAAATACACGATTGCTTTTTTAGTATGCTTGAAGTACTATTATCTTAATGTCAAATAATAGACTATTGCTTTGAATCACTCGTGTCTTAATATTCATGCCATGATTAGATTACATGATCAAGATTATGCCATGTAGCATTCCACATCGAAATTTATCTTTTTTATCATTTACCTACTTGAGGACGAGGAGGAATTAAGCTTGAGGATGCTGATACGTCTCCGTCGTATCTATAATTTTTGATTGTTCCATGCCAATATTCTACAACTTTTATATACTTTTGGCAACTTTTTATACTATTTTTGGGACTAACATATTGATCCAGTGCCCAGTGCCAGTTCCTGTTTGTTGCATGTTTTTTGTTTCATAGTAAATCCATATCAAACAGAGTCCAAACAGGATAAAAACTAACAATTTTTTTGGAATATATGTGATTTTTGCGAAGAAAAATCAACGCAAGACGATGCCCGAGGGGGCCATGAGGCAGGGGGGCGCCCTAGGGGGCAAGCGCGCCCTGGGCCCTTGTGGCCACCCTGTAAGGCGGTTGATGCCCTTCTTTCGCCGCAAGAAAGCTAATATCCGGATAGAGATCGTGTTAAAATTTTAGGCCAATCGGAGTTATGGATCTCCGGGAATATAAGAAACGGTGAAAGGGAAGAATCAGAGAACGCAGAAACAGAGATAGACAGAGAGACAAATCCAATCTCGGAGGGGCTCTCGCCCCTCCACCTCCATGGAGGCCATGGACCAGAGGGGAAACCCTTCTCCCATCTAGGTACAAGGTCAAGGAAGAAGAAGAAGAAGGGGGGCTCTCTCCCCCTCGCTTCCAGTGGCGCCGGAACGCCTCCGGGGGCCATCATCATCACCACAATCTACACCAACACCTCCGCCATCTTCACGAACATCTCCATCACCTTTCCCCCTCTATCTACAGCGGTCCACTCTCCCGAAACCGTTTGTACCGTCTACTTGAACATGGTGCTTTATGATTCATATTATTATCCAATGATGTGTTGCCATCCTATGATGTCTGAGTAGATTTTTGTTGTCGTATCGGTGGTTGATGAATTGCTATGATTGATTTAATTTGCTTGTGGTTATGTTGCTGTCCTTTGGTGCCCATCATATGAGCGCGCGCATGGATCACACCATAGGGTTAGTTGTATGTTGATAGGACTATGTATTGGAGGGCAAGAGTGACAGAAACTTCAGCCTAGCATAGAAATTGATGCATACGGGATTGAAGGGGGACCAATATATCTTAAGGCTATGGTTGGGTTTTACCTTAATGAACGTTAGTAGTTGTCGATGCTTGATAATAGTTCCAATCATAAGTGCATAGAATTCCAAGTCGGGGATGACATGCTAGCAGTGGCCTCTCCCACATAAAACTTGCTATCGGTCTAGTAACGTAGTCAATTGCTTAGGGACAACTTCGCAACTCCTACCACCACTTTTCCACACTCTATACTAACTTT
This sequence comes from Triticum aestivum, assembly GCF_018294505.1. Classification (NCBI taxonomy): domain Eukaryota; kingdom Viridiplantae; phylum Streptophyta; class Magnoliopsida; order Poales; family Poaceae; genus Triticum; species Triticum aestivum. The sequence goes on from NC_057794.1 coordinate 242,655,827, forward strand.
ATTGCTTCTTTACCTAAACAGCCCCTACTTTTTATTTACGTGCACTTTATATTCTTGCAAACCTATCCAAAAACACCTACAAAGTACTTCTAGTTTCACACTTGTTCTAGGTAAATGAACGTTAAGCGTGCATAGAGTTGTATCGGTGGTCGATAGAACTTGAGGCAATATTTGTTCTACCTTAGCTCCTCGTTGGGTTCGACACTCTTACTTATCGAAAGAGGCTACAATTGATCCCCTATACTTGTGGGTTATCATTCATCGAGGAGGTCTATCATTCCGGTGCCATAAAAATCAACAACTTCGAAGGCACAAATCCGAAGGTGGTGAATGGTCAAAGAATCAAACATTATATGTCAGGTGATCCTATAAATGTTGAAACTAATGTTATTGAAACTGTAACCCCGGGGGAGTACACAAGGGACACTTTCCAGAACGTTTCAGACTCCGAAAAGGAATAGGTACGTGGTACGGTAAGTAAACCGACTCCAAAACAGTTCTAATGGAAATTTTTCTCCGTTTTGGTGTATTTAAGAAAATAGAAAAATAAGAAGCAAACCAGAAAGGACACGAGGCTTCCACGAGGGTGGAGGGCGGGCCCTACCCCCTAGGCGCGCCCCCTGCCTCGTGGGCATCGCGTGTGCTCTCTGGACTCCGTTTTCTTGCACGATACTTCTTTTGGTCGGTAAAAATTCATTATATAATCTTCCGAAGGTTTTGACCACCATATCACGCAAAAATCTCCTGTACTTGTTTCGAGCTGTTTTCTGCCAGGGTTGTCAAGGCCAAGCATCATGTCGTCTCCCTCCTCCTCTAGCAATGAGGGAAACGATGCTTGGCTAATGAAGATACAGCTGAAGAGAGAACCTGGAGAGATCAACAATGATGATGGTATCAAGAAGGCCATGGGGGACCAAGCCCCGGCAGTAGCACAAGAAGACATCCTTCAACCTTGCCACAATCTCTTTACCCCAACAGAGATTGAGGCTTTCAAGATGATTGAGTTAGCTCGCATTCAAAACAAGTATCTCACAAGTGAAAATATTTTGTTGAAGGAGCATATCATCGCACTCAAGGGCATGATCCGCAAATTGGAGGATCTCCTACGCTTGATGTGCGACTATCCATCATCACCAACACCTTCTTCACCAACAAAGAAGGAGACATAATCACATGGGTATGGGCACTCCCTTGGCAACTGCCAAGCTTGGGGGAGTGCCCCGGTATCGTATCACCATCACACCTTTTATCTTTACCGTTTTTCTTAGTTCGATCCTTTTGATAACATCTTGATCTAGTAGAATAAAGTTTTAGTATGATCTAGTTGTGAGTTTTGCTTTATGATCTTTCTATGTAATCGAGTCCGTGAGCTATATATAATAAATATTAGTGTTGAGTCAAGGGCTTGATTATTTTGCTATGATCTTGAGGGAATAAAATAAAAGAGAAGAAATAAAAATAAATAAAGAGATCATATGGATCTTATGGAGAGTAATGATCTCACATATAAAGAGTATGATGAATAAAAATTATTGAGAGTTTACAAACATAGTTTTGGTCATCGTTGCAATTAATAGGAAGTAATAAAGAAAGAGAGGTTCATATATAAATATACTATCTTGGACATCTTTTATAATTGTGAGCACTCATTAAAGTATGATATGCTAAAGAGTTGACGTTGGACAAGGAAGACAGCGTAATGGGTTATGTTTTCTTACATCGGAGATAAATTATATTGTCATGGATCATCCAACATGTTGAGCTTGCCTTTCCCTCTCTTGCTTGCCAATTTCTTTGCACCAAGTAGAGATACTACTTGTGCTTCTAAATATCCCTAAACCCAGTTCTGCCATGAGAGTCGACCATACCTACCTATGGATTGAGTAAGATCCTTCAAGTAAGTTGCCATCGGGGCATGCAATAAAAATTTCTCTATAAATATATATGATCTATTAATGTGGAGAAAATAAGCTTTATACGATCTTGTGATATGGAAGAAATAAAAGTGACAGACTGCATAATAAAGGTCCATATCACAAGTGGCAATATAAAGTGACGTTGTTTTGCATTAAGATTTTGTGCATCCAACCATAAAAGCACATGACAACCTTTTGCTTCCCTCTGCGAAGGGCCTATCTTTTACTTTTATCTTCTACCTTATATAAGAGTCATGGTGATCTTCACCTTTCCTTTTTACATTTTATCCTTTGGCAAGAACAATGTGTTGGAAAGATCCTGATATATATGGCTAGTTGGATGTGGGTTTGCATGAACTATTATTGTTGACATTACCCTGGAGGTAAAACATTGGGAGGCGACACTATAAGCCCCTATCTTTCTCTGTGTCTGATTAAAACTTCATACCCATAAATATTACATGAGTGTTAGCAATTGTGAAAGACTAAATGATAGTTGAGTATGTGGACTTGCTGAAAAGCTCTAATATCGACTCTTTCCTATGTTATGATAAATTGCAATTGCCTCAATGACTGAGATTAGAGTTTGTTGGTTCAATGAAGTTTATGATTCATACTTGAAATTGTGATTGAAGTGTTACTTTAGCATAAGAGATCATATGACAATATATATATACATATATATGAAGGAAATATGCCCTAGAGGCAATAATAAAGTTATTATTTATTTCCTTATATCATGATAAATGTTTATTATTCATGCTAGAATTGTATTAACTGGAAACATAATACATGTGTGAATACATAGACAAACAATATGTCACTAGTATGCCTCTACTTGACTAGCTCATTGAATCAAAGATGGTTAAGTTTCCTAGCCATAGACATGAGTTGTCATTTGATTAACGGGGTCACATCATTAGAGAATGATGTGATTGACTTGACCCATTCTGTTAGCTTAGCACACGATTGTTTAGTATGTTGCTATTGCTTTCTTCATGACTTATACATGTTCCTATGACTATGAGATTTGCAACTCCCGTTTACCGGAGGAACACTTTGTGTGCTACCAAACGTCACAATGTAACTGAGTGATTATAAAGGTGCTCTACAGGTGTCTCCAAAGGTACTTGTTGGGTTGGCGTATTTCGAGATTAGGATTTGTCACTCCGATTGTCGGAGAGGTATCTCTGGGCCCTCTCGGTAATACACATCACTTAAGCCTTGCAAGCATTGCAACTAATGAGTTTGTTGCGGGATGATGTATTACAGAACGAGTAAAGAGACTTGCAGTAACGAGATTGAACTAGGTATTGATCTACCGATGATCGAATCTTGGGCAAGTAACATACTGATGACAAAGGGAACAACGTATGTTGTTATGCGGTCTGACCGATAAAGATCTTTGTAGAATATGTAGGAGCCAATATGAGCATCCAAGTTCCGCTATTGGTTATTGACCGGAGATGTGTCTCGGTCATGTCTACATAGTCCTCGAACCCGTAGGGTCCGCATGCTTAACATTACGATGACAGTTTTATTATGAGTTTATGTGTTTTGATGTACCGAAGGCTGTTCGGAGTCCCGGATGTGGTCATGGACATGACGAGGAGTCTCGAAATGGTCGAGACATGAAGATTGATATATTGGAAGCTTATGTTTGGATATCGGAAGTGTTCTGGGTGAAATAGTGATTTTACCGAAGTACCGGAGGGGTTACCGGAACTCCTCGGAGGCTATTGGGCCTTATGGGACCAAGTGGAGGAAGAGGAGAGGCGGCCAAGGGGCAGCCGCGCGCCCCTCCGCCCCCCAAGTCCGAATTGGACAAGGAGGGGGGCGGCGCCCCCCTTTCCTTTCCCTCTCTCCTCCTCCCCCCCCAAGTCCTAATCCAACTAGGAAAAAGGAGGGGAGTCCTACTCCCGGTGGGAGTAGGACTCCTCCGGCGCGCCTCCTCCTATGGCCGACCGCACCCCCTTGCTCCTTTATATACGAGGGCAGGGGGCACCCCAGAGACACAACAATCGATCATTGATCTCTTAGCCGTGTGTGGTGCCCCCCTCCACCATAGTACACCTTGATAATACTGTAGTGGTGCTTAGGCGAAGCCCTGCGTTGGTAGAACATCAACATCGTCACCACGCCGTCGTGCTGACGAAACTCTCCCTCAACACTCGGCTGGATCGGAGTTCGAGGGACGTAATCGAGTTGAACGTGTGCTGAACTCGGAGGTGCCGTACGTTCGGTACTTGATCGGTCGGATCATGAAGACGTACGACTACGTCAACCGCGTTGTGCTAACGCTTCCGCTTTCAGTCTACGAGGGTACGTCGACAACACTCTCCCCTCTCATTGCTATGCATCACCATGGATCCTTTCTAGAGAAGGAGTTTCTCTTGAAAGAAGTGAGTGGGAGGAAAGTAGAACTTGATGAGGTAACTGTACCTGCTCCCTTATTGGAAAGTAATTCATCATAGAAATCTGTTCCTGTGACTACTACACCAATTAGTGAGGAAGCTAATGATGATGATCATATAACTTTAGATCAAGTTACTACTGAACCTCGTAGGTAAACTAGAGTGATATCCGCACCAGAGTGGTACGGTAATCCTGTTCTGGAGGTCATGTTACCTGACCATGACGAGCCTACGAACTATGAGGAAGCAATGATGAGCCCAGATTCCGCAAAATGGCTTGAGGCCATGAAATCTGAGATGAGATCCATGTTGCCCATTGATCGGCGAGCCATTGAGATTAAATGGATCTTCAAGAGGAAGACGGACTCTGATAGTAGTGTTACTATCTACAAAACTAGAATTGTCACAAAAAGGTTTTTGACAAGTTCAAGGTGTTGACTACAATGAGAGTTTCTCACTCGTATCTATGCTTAAGTCTGTCCGAATCATGTTAGCAATTGCCGGATTTTATGAAATCTGGCAAATGGATAAACAAAACTGCATTCCTTAATGGATTTATTAAAGAAGAGTTGTATATGATGCAACCAGAAGGTTTTGTCAATCCTAAAGGTACTAACAAAATATGCAAGCTCCAGTGATCCATCTATGGACTGGTGCAAGCATCTCGGAGTTGGAATATACGCTTTGATAAGTTGATCAAAGCATATAGTTTTATATAGACTTGTGGTGAAGCCTGTATTTACAAGAAAGTGAGTGGGAGCACTACAACATTTCTGATAAGTATATGTGAATGACATATTGTTGATCGGAGATAATGTAGAATTATTCTGCAAAGCATAAAGGAATGTTTTGAAAGGAGCTTTTCAAAGAAAGACCTCGGTGAAGCTGCTTACATATTGAGCATCAAGATCTATAGAAATAGATCAAGACGCTTGATAAGTTTTTCAATGAGTACATACCTTGACAAGATTTTGAAGTAGTTCAAAATGGAACAGTCAAAGAAGGAGTTCTTGCCTGTGTACAAGGTGTGAAGTTGAGTAAGACTCAAAACCCGACCACGACAGAAGATAGAGAGAGGATGAAAGTCATTCCCTATGCCTCAGCCATAGGTTCTATAAAGTATGCCATGCTGTGTACCAGACCTATTGTATACCCTACCCTGAGTTTGGCAAGGGAGTACAATAGTGATCTAGGAGTAGATCACTGGACATTGGTCAAAATTGTCATTAGTGGAATAAGGATATGTTTCTCGATTATGGAGGTGACAAAAGGTTCGTCGTAAAAGGGTTACGTCGATGCAAGTTTTGACACTGATCCAGATGACTCAAAGTCTCAATCTGGATACATATTGAAAGTGGGAGCAATTAGCTAGAGTAGCTCTGTGCAGAGCATTGTTGACATAGAAATTTACAAAATACATACGGATCTGAATGTAGCAGTCCCATTGACTAAACTTCCCTCACAAGCAAAACATGATCACACCTTAGTACTCTTTGGGTATTAATCACATCGCGATGTGAACTAGATTATTGACTCTAGTAAACCCTTTGGGTGTTGGTCACATGACGATGTGAACTATGGGTGTTAATCACATGGTAATGTGAACCATTGATGTTAATTCACATGGCGATGTGAACTAGATTATTTACTCTAGTGCAAGTGGGAGACTGAAGGAAATATGCCCTAGAGGTAATAATAAAGTTATTATTTATTTCCTTATATCATGATAAATGTTTATTATTCATGCTAGAATTGTATTAACCAGAAACATAATACATGTGTGAATACATAGACAAACAATATGTTACTAGTATGCCTCTACTTGACTAGCTCGTTGAATCAAAGATGGTTAAGTTTCCTAGCCATAGACATGAGTTGTCATTTGATTAACGAGGTCACATCATTAGATAATGATGTGATTGACTTGACCCATCCGTTAGCTTAGCACATGATCGTTTAGTATGTTGCTATTGCTTTCTTCATGACTTATACATGTTCCTATGACTATGAGATTATGCAACTCCCGTTTACCGGAGGAACACTTTGTGTGCTACCAAACGTCACAACGTAACTGGGTGATTATAAAGGTGCTCTACAGGTGTCTCCGAAGGTACTTGTTGGGTTGGCGTATTTCAAGATTAGGATTTGTCACTCCGATTGTCGGAGAGGTATCTCTGGGCCCTCTCGGTAATGCACATCACTTAAGCCTTGCAAGCATTGCAACTAATGAGTTAGTTGCAGGATGATGTATTACGGAACGAGTAAAGAGACTTGCTGGTAACGAGATTGAACTAGGTATTGAGATACCGACGATCGAATCTCGGGCAAGTAACATACCGATGACAAAGGGAACAACGTATGTTGTTATGCGGTCTGACCGATAAGGATCTTCATAGAATATGTAGGAGCCAATATGAGCATCCAGGTTCCGCTATTGGTTACTGACCGGAGACGTGTCTCGGTCATGTCTACATAGTTCTCGAACCCGTAGGGTCCGCACGCTTAACGTTACGATGACAATTTTATTATGAGTTTATGTGTTTTGATGTACCGAAGGTTGTTCGGAGTCCCGGATGTGATCACGGACATGACGAGGAGTCTCGAAATGGTCGAGACATGAAGATTGATATATTGGAAACCTATGTTTGGATATCGGAAGTGTTCCTGGTGAAATAGTGATTTTACCGGAGTACTGGAGGGGTTACCGGAACCCCCCCCCCCCCCCGGAGGCTATTGGGCCTTATGGGCCCAAGTGGAGGAAGAGGAGAGGCGGCCAAGGGGCAGCCGCATGCCCCTCCCCGCAAGTCCGAATTGGACAAGAAGGGGGGGCGCCCCCCTTTCCTTTCCCCTCTCTCCTCCTTCCCCCCAAGTTCTAATCCAACTAGGAAAAAGGAGGGGAGTCCTACTCCCAGTGGGAGTAGGACTCCTCCGGCGCGCCTCCTCCTATGGCCGGCCGCACCCCCCTTGCTCCTTTATATACGGGGGCAGAGGGCACCCGAGAGAGACAACAATTGATCATTGATCTCTTAGCCGTGTGTGGTGCCCCCCTCCATCATAGTACACCTCGATAATACTGTAGCGGTGCTTAGGCGAAGCCCTGCGTCGGTAGAACATCAACATCGTCACCACACCATCGTGCTGACAATACTCTCCCTCAACACTCGGCTGGATCGGAGTTCGAGGGAAGTCATCGAGCTGAACGTGTGCTGAACTCGGAGGTGCCGTACGTTCGGTACTTGATCGGTCGGATCATGAAGACGTACGACTACATCAACTGCGTTGTGCTTACACTTCCGCTTTTGGTCTACGAGGGTACGTGGACAACACTCTCCCCTCTCGTTGCTATGCATCACCATGATCTTGCGTGTGCGTAGGATTTTTTTTGAAATTACTACGTTCCCCAACAATATATATATATATATATATATATATATATATATATATGTTGCTGCTCTAAGAATGATCATGATGCCCTCATGTCCGTATTTTATTTTTATCGACACCTCTATCTCCAAACATGTGGACATATTTTTTGATTTCGGCTTTCGCTTGAGGACAAGCGAGGTCTAAGCTTGGGGGAGTTGATACGTCCATTTTGCATCATGCTTTTATATCGATATTTATTGCATTATGGGCTGTTATTACACATTATGTCACAATACTTATGCCTATTCTCTCTTATTTTACAAGGTTTACATGAAGAGGGGGAATGCCGGCAGCTGGAATTTTGGGCTGGAAAAGGAGCAAATATTAGAGACCTATTCTGCGCAGCTCCAAAAGTCCTGAAACTTCACAGAAGTTATTTCCTGAATATATAAAAAATAATGAGCGAAGAAAGTTCCAGAGGGGGCCCACACCCTGGCCACAAGGGTGGGTGCGCGCCCTACCCCCATGGGCGCGCCCCCTGCCTCGTGGGCCCCCTGGTGGCCCTCCGATGCCCATCTTTTGCTATATGAGGTCTTTCGTCCGAGAAAAAAATAATAAGCTAGCTCACGGGACGAAACTCCGCCGCCACGAGGCGGAACCAATCTAGGGCTCCGGCGGAGTTGTTCTGCCGGGGAAACTTCCATCCAGGAGGGGGAAATCATCACCATTGTCATCACCAACGATCCTCTCATCAGGAGGGCGTCAATCTCCATCAACATCTTCACCAGCACCATCTCATCTCAAACCTTAGTTCATCTCTTGTATCCAATCTTTGTATCCAAACCTCAGATTGGTACCTGTGGGTTGCTAGTAGTGTTGATTACTCCTTATAGTTGATGCTAGTTCGCTTCATATTCATCGGTTCAGAGTTATAATCGACGAAATTTAAGGTTAAGACGACGTCTGTGTACCACCACAAGTCGTCGAGATCAATAGAGCCATCATAAGTCGCCGAGATCAACAGAGCCATCACAAGTCGCCGAGGAAGCAGTCACAGACGTATTATCATTGTTTCAACGTGAAAACTATGGTCAAATCAACCTTGACCCGGTGAAGGACTGGGACCATGGTTCGAGCTACCAAATCGCCAGCTCCGCCCTCGGCAACCACGGGCTGCGAGTTACATCCCGTCTGAGTCGCTATTGCACCTCGCCTCTGGTCCGAGTCGCCATCGCACCTCATCTCCTATCCGGGTCTTAGTGCGTCGGGCCACAAAAACTGAAGCCGCCTCGGGTCAACGTTGCCCTGCCCCGGGCACGACCTGGATTCACCACAGCTGACGAGGTCGTATCTGTTCGCCTCAAGTTGTCGCGGCCATGTTTCGCCTTGAATTTTTCGACCTTAGAATCGCCACTTCCTCCGGTGGATCAGGCTACTGGCCTTCTGCCTCGAGTCACCGCGCCTGAGAGTCAGCCCGCGTTTGAGCGTGAACCGCCCTGCTGCTTTCGGTCGCCCTGCCGGCTTCCGCCGTCTAGCCTCGATCTATCTCTACTGCGGCCGCACTTGCAGGCCAACCTCCGCATCTCCATGGTTTCTGTCTCTGTTGCAGTGGCGGCTGCGCGTCGGCCCGTCCGGTTTGCCTTTGCCGTCGACCTACCGATTTGCCAAGTTGCCACCTAGCGGAGTCGTCGTCGCACCTTACTTACACTTGCAAGCTAGCCAGTTGCCCTGAGTCACCCCCGTGCGACCTCTTCTCCACCTATCTCAATTCACCTTGAGTCGCCGCTTCCGTCGACGTGAATCGCCGCCTCCGCTGGCTTTCGCTGAGCCACCTCGGCGGGGCACCTCCACCACCACGAGCCGGCCTCTGCCACTATTGTCGTGGCTGGCCTCATCGAGCCGCTACCTCCAGGCCGCGGCCTTGCTCCCGCTTCTGAGCCGCCATTACTGTCTGATCGAATCCGCCTCTGCTGTGGCCGGACTGTGAGCCGCCGCAACCCTCGCGGCCTCCGAGCCTCCCTCGTCGGTGTGCCGAGCCGCTGCTACGATCGACCCGCTTTAGTTTGTGAGCCGCCTGGCCTCAAGGCGCCTCTGCTATGCCTCTGTGCCTTGTCAGCCTCCGCCGTGCGCCGTGCCTCACCGCTGTGGGCTCGTCGGCGCGACCGTGCTGCCTTCCTCCACGGCCTCCTCAAGTGTGGCATATGAGAGCCGTTCCTACTTCGAGTCTGTGAGCCGCCTCGGCCTCACAAAAAGTCGCCACTACCACCCTTGTTGCTGATCCGCAGCCGGCTAGCCACCCGCTCGGAGTTTCCATGACCTTCCACGGCCCTTTCCTCCGCTGCGAGTTGTCTCCGACTCTGAATCACCTCGGCCTCTGTTGCTAGACCACCAAGACCACGCGCCGCTTACGCCGAGGGCCGCATCTACTGAGCCGACTTTCCCAGATACTATTGGGCTTCTGTCCAATCTAAAGATTCTGAATATGTCGATTAACAAGCTAAGAACACTGCCAGATAGCATCTCAAAGTACATATTGTTAGTTGAGCTTGATGCGAGCTACAATGGGCTCACGTATTTGCGACCCACGCCACGGGTGGGTTGCCGCCATGACATTGAGCTGCGGCTGCCGGATCCTGTGAGCCGCCCGATTGACTCACCGTAAGCCGCTCGGGCCGACGGCCTTTTTCGTCCCGCGCTGAGTCGCTGAAGTGGTCTTACCTGCGCCCCTGCTTCGAGTTACCGTCATGGTCCTCGACTCTGTCTGAGCCGCCTTCTACGACTACTGCCGCACCTTGAACTGGCCTGCCGCCCCGCCCTGCTTCGTTTCTACTGCGTTTGTTTACACACCGCGTGGCCTCAAGTCGCCTATGTATCCACTCGTAGGAAGCCGCCAACACGGGGTTTAACCGCAGCTTGCGATGGTACTTCAATCAAGACGTTCTATGAACATACAACTTCACCTCATGTAAAAACAAGAAAAGACAAAGGAGGAAAATACGGGGAGGGTGTTGTTGTTACTTTACCACTTAAAGCAATTTCACGTCAAAGATGCCAGACAATTTGACCTGCCGCTGGGCTGCTGGATGCTGTCCATAATTCAAACTATGGATATATCTGCGTATTGAAACTTGGTGTGCTCCATCTCTATTTATCCGATGAAAAATACCAGGTGCTACACATACTGTGTTCATCAAAGAACAGTTACTTTGATCCATATATTTTTATATGCAGGATAATTATTCATTACAAATGTGGTTTATACCACGGGTACGAAGCACGCACTGGCAATATTCCGCCCGGCAATAGTCCGTACCACATTACCTGATGAATGAACGCGCACAAGCCGCCACTCTTGCGGCCCGGTCTACATCAACTTGCCGGGATCACGCTTGCTCGTTGTTTAATGGACAGATCCACAAGTCATCGCCACTGCGGTTTGGTTAAACTTCAACAACCAGCCGGAAGGAATCATCGGTCGGATTACTGATACAGCTCATACGGGATCATTGATAACCCGGTATGGTCGGCCTCAACCTTCTGTGGATTTATCTCGTGTTATCAACGCTAAGAATATACAATGAATGTTGCGAAGATCATCAACTCGCCACCTTGCCTCCAGCTTCAACACATTCCAGCGTTTCGCAGTTCAACTATATGCCGGTTTATATCACGGTCAAGTATGGAGAATCTCAAGCGAACTCCTCGAGTTATCTTTAGACTCGGGGCTACACAATGATATGACTCAGCAAGTCTTGCTAGTTTGAGAAAATTCAAGAACCCCAGGACGTTCAAGGGGAAGATAACCCTGTCCCGGATGCTGCTGCCATATTGATGAAAATTTAAAGGCAGTCAGAAAATTTCCGGCTCAAAATGAAGATTTCGGTTTAAAGTCCGGCTCAAGGGACATCTCTCTACCCTAAAGCTTTGATGCTCCCAATATCCGGTTTAACATCCGGTTCAAAAAGAATCCATCTCTCGCAAGTTCAAATTCTCAGAAAAACTAAAGGTTGCCCAAGAGAGCTTGCTGCCATGATGCGTGGTTCAAACATGGGTATCCTGCCTTATTGGCTTATCTTATTGGTCACTTGGGGGCTTCCTGCTCAATGAGCATAGCTGTGCTTACCCTCTTGCTCCGGCTTACACGCCTTATTACAGATCACTTGGAGGCTTGATGCCCGAGTTACAGGGACCAAAGAGAGTATATTGCGCAGCACAACTCAAACATAGGTACTCGGCGAGCACAGCTCAGAAATATATCACCTGGGGGCTTCCTGCTCATCGAGCATAGCTATGACTACCCTTGTTGATCCGACTTATATGCCTAAAATAAAATGTTACTCGGGGGCTCTTTGTTCAACGGACAAGAGTTTTTATGACCCTTGTAATAGGCTTAAAAGCCAGGCTTGAAAGCCAGGTGTATTCACCTAAAAACCCAGGTTATCCTGCCTTCTTAAGTATGCCACTCCGCCCAGGTAATCCTGGAACGATCCACCGTATTTTTGATAAGTCAATCTTATACAGACCCTTGTCAAAGTTAAAACAACGATTGGTTATGTGAGGTCCGGATTATAAGGTTTGTGTGAAGGTTTAACTCAGTGGCTGTGCAGCCCTTGAACGCACTTGATTTTTAGGCCTGGCCGCCCGTGTCAGGCTTGATTTTTTGATATTTGATTTGAATATTTTTTGAGGTTCCTCTCCTGTGACATATTAATACATGGTTAAAAACTGATGAGGGCTATGATGCCTTATGGTTCATATATGAAATTACCCGTTGTTTATTAACCCGGCCTGGCTTTGGACTATAAGTCGCCAGTGTATGATGATCTTATATACTTGGAAGCGTTATGCTCTAAGTTCTGGGATATTCCCCTTGCTGCATACGGAGTTGTAAGCCGGCGGTATATATCAATTGAACAGGGCATTGTGCGCTCAACCTTTTGGGTTGTAACCCATACCGTACAGGTATGATGAGCCGGCCATGTGAGCAAATATCACAGGTATGATATCTTGTTATGAGGTTGTGATTAAACCGGCCCTGGTTTTGGACGTTAAGTTGCCAGTATATTTTGGATTGCACCATTGGAATCATGCACTTATAAATCATTTGGATTATATTATTCAAATCTTTAATAGCCAAAACTTGGCTGGATTGTTATGATGGTATTGAATGATTGAGAGTTTCATACTGGATTATATTATTCAAAACATGAATAGCCAACATGGCTGGATTTTTATTATGATTATCTATAACCAGTATTATGACTGAGGTTTTCAAAGTCGCTTCAGCGCAATGGCTATTATTTCTTTATCAATGGATATGATTTATTCTGCAATGAAAGGAATAGTCCCGAGTCACTGTAGGCTTACGACCCGGCACTTGGGGGCTACATTATTCAAATCATGATTATAGCAAATATGGAAGTCCCATGTCGCTGCAAGCATGCATCATGACACTTGGGGGATAATGCAAGATCATTCTTTTTACTTGCCTTATTGAAGACCCGACTCATCACATCGTAATGAGCCGGCCCTTGGGGGCTACCAATTTCTCCTATCAAAAATTCAAGGTACACAAGCCTTAATCCATTATTTTGAAGGGTTCATTGCTCAGTTGGTAGAGTACAAAACTCTTAACCTTATGGACATGGGTTCGAGCCTCAAGGTGGGGTTTACATCATATGATGTTATTTTCAATGAAGCATATATAAAGTCCCAGCTCAGTATTATCTTACTGAGCCGGCCCTTGGGGGCTACTCATGTTGCTGCTTAAGTTTACATGATCATATCTACAAAGTCCTTGCTCATTATTGCATAATGACCCGACCCTTGGGGGCTACACTGGTTGAAGTTTTTTATGAGCATAAGGCAATTATAAGTCCCAGGTTGCTGCAAGCATGACAACCCGGCACTTGGGGCCTACATATGTGGAATATTCGGTTTTGACTAGTGACTGAGTTGAACTACTTGGATATCTTCAACGTTGTAACATTTATATTGAAGCAAGTCTTAAGGTGTTACTACACTCCCTTTTTAAGACTTGGGGGCTACAGGTGATAGGCATATAAGGGTGTCATCAATATTTACAAATCGGCAGTTTTGGCAATGATAAACCGACAAGTTTTACATCTTCAAGCCTGTTGAAGATCACATGAGTATTTCAAAGACCAATATTTTTGTTAAAGCATTGGGAGCTGAGTCAAATGATTTATTCTTTACAATGTTTCTCGGTGAGAAACCAACGTTAGCAAATTGATTATGAAGCTGGCTTATTAACCCGGATTTTCTAGAAGAAGGAAATGACAAGGAATTAAGGATGATCAGGTGCCGGCTTACAAGAACTCTTAACCCAGAGCACAACCTGTCAAATTTGTTCTTGTGTTTATTTTGCAGGATCAGTTTAACATGGATAAACCCAAATTAAACTAGGGGCTAATGTTGGGGATATACCCCGCGGTATGACCCGGACGGAAGTATGACCCAGCTAGGACTTGGTGTTTCATTAACAAACCACCGAGCCTGGTGACTCGTTGGTGACCCAACAGATGTTAAGCCAGATGGTAAGTCGGTAGATAATAAGTCGGATGGTAAGCCGACAGATGTTAAGCCAGATGGTAAGCCGATACATGTTAAGTCAGATGGTAAGCTGGCAGATGTTAAGCGAGATGGTAAGACGGCAGATGTTAAGTCAGATGGTAAGTTAGATTGTAACAGAGTCGCATGGGGTTAATAAGCCTGAGACGTTAAGAAGCCCAAGACGTTAAGAAGCCCATGGAGAGAAGCCCGTGATGAGAAGTCAGAATAGTTTAAGTCCCAATCCGAGTTGGACTCTACATGTAACCCACCCCTTCAACTTATATAAGGAGGGGAGGGGCACCCCAAGAGGGAGAGGGAATGGGCTGAATAATTGTTAAGCCTAGACACAACTAGGAGAGCTGGTTTACGGCGACTCCATCATGATCATTATGAGACCTAGCCACAAACAACATGTAGGGTTGTTACCGGATGATGTTTCTCGGGGCCCAAAGCTGTCTAAACCCTTGTCTTGTGTGTTAATCCTCCTCGCATCTCTCATCCCGATCAACCCCTCTCAAGCTACCACATAGATGCGTTGGCCTCACGACTAAGTCCTCACACTAGGACATCTGCCGTGACAAATCCATGACACGTGCTTTATTAAAAGAACTTGCATGACATCTTTTGTCCTACCCTCCCATGGCAGCGGGGTCCTATCAGAAACTAAAGGATATTGAGGCCTCATTTTAATAGACAACCAGAACAAAGCATTAACACATAGTGAATACATGAACTCCTCAAACTACAATAATCACCGTAAGAAGTCCCGGTTATTGCCATTCTGGGGTTACCGGATCATAACACGTAGTAGGTGACTATAACTTGCAAGATCGGATCTAGAACATGAATATAATGGTGATAACATAAACGGTTCAGATCTGAAATCATGGCACCCGGGCCCAAAGTGACAAGCATTAAGCATGTCAAAGTCATAGAAACATCAATCTAAGAACATAGTGGATACTAGGGATCAAGCCGTAACAAAACTAACTCGATTACATGATGAATCTCATAACTCCTCACCGACCAGCGAGCCTACGAAGGAATTACTCACTCTCGGTGGGGAGCATCATGGAATTGGCGATGGAGAAGGGTTGGTGATGACAAAGAACGAAGATCCCCCTCTCCGGAGCCCCAAACGGACTCCAGATCCGCCCTCCCAAGGAAGAACAGGGCTTGGCGGTGGCTCCGTCTCGTGGATCGCAATAATTCTTTCTCCCTGGTTTTTTCTCCGAAAATAGGATTTTATAGCGTTGGGTTCAGGGTTTGCGGGGCCACCAGGTGAGGACAACCCACCTGGGCGCACCAGGAGAGGGGGGCGCGCCCTGGTGGGTTGTGCCCACCCAGGGGCCCCTCTCCGGTAGGTCTTGGCTCCAGAAATTCTTATATATTATATAAAAATTCCTCGCAAAGTTTCATTCTATTCCGAGAACTTTTATTTCCGCACAAAAACAACACCATGGTAGTTTTGCTGAAAACAACGTCGGTCCGGGGTTAGTTTCATTCAAATCATGCAAATTAGAGTCCAAAACAAGAGGAAAAGCGTTAGGAAAAGTAGATATGTTGGAGACGTATCAGTAAGTGAGAACTCTGTAGCCTTCTTTTTACTGCCAGTACTGAGTTGTGTTAGATGGCAATGCTAGAATCCTTTTCCTTTAAAGTGGATCATGAAGAAGTTTACTCAAGATTACCTCTCAAACTACATGATTGACGGTCGGCCATCACAAGGGGTTGTACTAGAGTCATGCGTGCCTTCTGCATCGAGGAGAGCACAATGGGGCCATTCCGCTTCACCTTGCTCAGCAACCTGAATGTCTTTCGCCTCTTTCTTTGCCATCTTTAATATACAACCTTGGTTCATTATTCTTTATTTGGTGCTTATGTAATTCTTGAACATATGTACCTCTGAATCGAATAATGCATTGGTTGTTTGATCCTGATGGATACGATAAAGCTATAGCCTACTTTCAAATTCAAATTAGGTACAATTTTAAATAGCAGCAATTAAATTAGGGTGAAATTACGCTCTGCAGGTCATTATGGTGCACACAGTCTATAAAGCATAGCGTGTGCGATATACATCATAATCCCACATGGTTGGCGAAGAGGAAACGTGTGTAACCATGCAAAAAATTGCCATTTGCAAAGCGTGTGTGATGTCAGACAATATCACAAATGGTGCGGGAAAACTAAATGTGTGTGATTGTCGACCTATGGTACACATTTTACAGTCATGAACTATTTGTGATGTGCCAGGCATCGTAAATGTAGAGCTATTTTGGTATGTGCCTAGAAAATCATGTGCCTGGAATGTGCCTGGACTGCGCCTGGCTTTAGGTAAAACAACAGAAGTCCGACTGCGATGGCAATGCGAGCACAAACGAGTTGCAAGGATGAAGCATTTGGGATATTCAAGATATCAGAAATAGTTTTATAGGGATAACTGTACGCATCGTGGCTCCCTATCCCTGACAGTTTTTGGGTTGTGTGGGAAGGACCCCCCCTATCGTACACACTCACTTGGCGACAGTACAAAATGCCGTCGTGGAAAAAGGTTAAAAACCGTTTGTATAGCACCTCGTTGTACCAGTGTTGTTGCATACTTTTCTGAAAAATTAACTGGTCCTAGTTTGAACTATTCTACTTATGATAAAGAATTAATGCTCTCGTTCGGACTTTAGAAACATGGCAAGATTATTTATGGCCCAAATAATTTGTTATATATTCTGATCATGAATCTTTGAAACATATTAGAAGTCAAGAAAAATTGAACTATGGACATGCTAAATGATTCCCTTATGTCATTAAACACAAGTGTAAAGAAAATGTTATTGCTGATGCATTGTATCATTGTTATACTATGCTTTCAGAACTTGACTTTAAAATATTTGGTTTGAAGACCATTAAAGATCAATGTGTGCATGATGCTGAATTTGAAGATGTGGTGCGAAATTGTAAGAAGGAAGAACATGGAACAAGTTTGTCATTAATGATGGATTTGTGTTCCGTGCTAATAAGCTATACATTCCAGCTAGCTCCGTTCGTCTTTTTTTGCAGGAGGCCTATGGAGGTGGCTTAATGGGACACTTTGGCGTAAAGAAGATGGAGGTTGTACTTGCTACACATTTCTTTTGGTCAAACATGAGACGGGGTGTTGAGCGTTTTGTTACTCGTTGCACGACATGTCAAAAATCTAAGTAACAACTCAATCCTCATGGTTTATATATGTACGTATGTATGTATATGCCTTTTCCTATACCTAATGTTTAGTGGGAGGACATATTATGGAATTTAGTTTAGGTTTACTTAGCACAAAGAAGGGGAGGGATAACATATTTGTTTTCGTGGATAGATTTCCGAAAATGTCACACTTTATACCATGTCATAAAAGTGATGACTACTAAAGTTGCTGATTTGTTCTTTCGTAAAATTGTTCTTCCATGGTGTGCCAAATACTATTATTTCAAATCGTGATACTAAATTTCTTACCCACTTTTGGAGATACTTATGGGATAAGTTGGGGATGAAATTGCTTTTTAGTACTACATGTCACCCCAAATTGATGGAAAAACTAAAGTACTCAATAGAACATTGTCAACTATGCTTTGGGCTATTTTGAAGAATAACCTTAAAAGGTGGGAAGAATCCTTGCCTCATATTGAATTTGCTTATAATTGTTCGCTGCATTCAACTACTATGATGTGCCCTTTTGAAACTATCTATGGTATTCTACCTCGTACACCCATTGGTTTGTTGACTCTTCCATCTTCAGAGAAGGTTAATTTTGATGCTAAACGACGTGCTAAATTGATCTTAAAAATGCACAAGCTAACTAAGGAAAACATTGAGCGCATGAATGCTTTATACAGACTTGTTGACGATAAGGGTAGAAGACATATTGTGTTTGACCAGGAGATCTTGTTTGGTTACATTTACACAAAGTGTCGGTGTACTAAAACATGGGTGCTTTAATACCCTGACTTGTGCACAAGTAGTAGAAGCTTTCCCGACGGCGCGGGCTTGCCGGAGGATGGCTTTAATCAAGACTCAAGACTTGGTTGATAAAACCGTGAAGAAGACCTCCAAGCAGGTGATCGAAAGTACTAAGATAGTACTGAAGATCAAGCATCAAGTTCCCGGCAAGCTGTACACCAGCAAGTAATGAGCCGGCAAGCTTCGTGCCGGCAAGCTCCCACTACCTTTCCACTTCTCCACCTCAAGGACCAACTAGTCGCTTGTCAATAGGTGTCTTGTGGGCTAGTCATTAGGTGAGGCTTGTTGGGGCATGTGTCAGCGCATTGCCAAAAGATCAACTTTACTGCCACTTGTCCCAGAGGCGTGGCGAAGGAATAGGAGGTAGTTGGGCGAATGACAAAGAAGCAGAGGAACTTCCTTGTTGGGCTTCATCCCCAACACGACACACTGGTGCAGAGACCTGCTATACAAATGGTTTTTAACCCCTTTCCGTGACGGCATTTGGAACCGTCAAGTGAGTGTGGGCGATAGGGGGTCCTTCGCACACGACCCAGAAACCATCGAGGATAGGCCCTCCTGGCACATAGGCTGGGGCAAAATGAGCTCGTGTGCGATCTGGCGAGGCATCGAAATCCAATCATTTCTGTTCGTATGTACATCCCACATGGTGAATCCCATAAAAACATTTATGTTCGTATGTATACCACACATAGTTTTTTGTGTGGAAATGTTTGTGCATGGTGGCCTAACACAAACAGTTCTCTACCGGAAGCCGTGTGTGATTGTTAGTTGATCGAACACGCTTACTTTCTAGAAATTGTGTGGGTTGTTTGAGTTCATCACCCACGGCTTGTCTGAGTAACCGTCTGAAATAGAAAAACCCAATTAACGGGGTAATTAGCCTATTACTGATAATCCATGTAGTAATCAAATTGACATTTCTTATAAAACACACCAGATATTTCATATCCATATAACGGTAACCAGGAATTCATAATTGAATTACATCGTATAGCTTCGACACTCAGTTACGCCATTACACAACAGCACCAAGTTTCACATGCAACATCGAAAACCTTTGGAAAGTAGCATCATACACAGTAAATAGAGAGATGAACCTCATCTGGGAAACTGGAGAAGCGGAAGGCAAACACTGAGCCTTCAGTGATGTTGAATGTCCTTGCAACTTTAGGCCGATGGCTATGGATAATTGCCCACCCAACCTTCGTCCTCTTCAGGAAGACCTCAATATTGTACAATGGGTGTTGAATGAATACCTTCCTCGCCTCTTGACCATGCAGGTGATTTGACAGGTAATTATCAGTGAACTGCTTTGAAAAGTACTGAAAACAAAGATATGCAGTTATAAATTTTGAAATAGCGCAAGGGGTAAAAACAAGGTAAAAGAGATAGTACCATCCTATAGTTGACTGATGTCTTCTTCATTGTGGAAACAAAGATCTTGTTGTTACTCGTTACAAGTTTCTTTCATCCTAACAATCTTTATGAGTTTCTTGACTTGACTGATATTCGTGGACATCTCATTTCCCTATATACAAAATGGGTTGAACAGTGGGTCTAAGGCTCTGATAGCAGGACCTACATGTGCAAAACCAAATTGTAAGAAACCTAAATATTAGAATGATTCCTAGAACTACACAATAATGTGCTATTATCGAAAGGACCATGCATGAGCAAACCTTGATGGTAAACCGCAGTGTCTCCCATTGTTTCCCTGCAACACACATAAGGCAGATCTTCATCAGGTTAACTGAGAGTTGCCATACTATCAATAGAATATGTATTGAGTACAGCCAAATTTGATTTATTTCTCACATGCATAACAATACAAAATTGTAACCACGGCAAATGAAAATCAAATTGCAGAATTGAACCAAACAGTTAAATGGACAGGAGACCAAATGAACCAAAACAGTTAACGGAGCACAACATTGCAGAATAGAAGCATGTACTAGAAGATAAGACAGCTAACAAAACAAACAATGCTTGAGAATAGTACTACGAAATGTAGCAATTGTTGGACCAAACTGTTAACTAAACATTACATTTCAGAGGACCAAACTATTAACTGAACATTACATTTCAGTGGGCCAAACTGTTAACTGAACATCAGATTGCATCTTAACATTATAGAGGACAAATCACTAGAAGGCACTGGCGGTGGCCTCGAGAAAACAACACGAACTGTATTTCAAAGTAGACAATCGCGTGGCAGTGTCGACGGTGGCCTCGAAGACGAGGTGCTCCTCCAAGATCTGGCGGTCGGCATCCTTCAGACATGCCAGGAATCCCATGCAGGCTGGCCGAGCATAGCCTTAACATTCTAAAGGGATTCAAGCCGGTCAAGCAGACTCTTCGGCGTTTCTCCGAACCTAAGCGACAAGCCATGGGAGAGGATCTAGCCAAATTACTGGAGGCCGGATTCATTAGAGGAATAAAACATCCGGACTTGCTAGCAAACCTGGTAATGGTACCAAGGACAAATCCTGGCGCCTATGCATCGACTTCAAGGACCTTAATAAGGCTTTCACAAAGGACCCCTTCCCCCTCCCTCGCATCGATCAAATTATCGATGCCACCGTAGGACACGACTCATTGTGCTTCCTCGACGCATACGCCGGTTACCACCAAGTTAAGATGGCGGAGTCCGATCAAGCCACAACGGCATTTATCACTCCATACGGCCTGTTCTGTTTTAACACAATGCCCTTCGGGCTCAAAAACGTCGGCGCAACGTATCAACGCATGATTCAGACATGTCTTGAAACGTAGATCGGCAAAATAGTGGAGGCATATGTAGACGATGTGGTCGTTAAAACTAGACACATCAACTCCTTAATAGACGACTTGAGGCTCACGTTCGACAATCTCGGAACATACGACATTAAGCTCAATCCGGAAAAATGCGTTTTCGGCGTACCCGCCGGAAAGCTCCTGGGCTTCATAGTCTCTAGTAGAGGAATTGAAGCAAATCCGGCTAAAATCTGAGCTCTGTCGCAGTTGGCTATACCAACTAACCTCAAGCAAATCCAGAAGTTAACTGGATGTGTGGCGGCCTTAAGCCGCTTTATCTCCCGGTTAGGAGAAAAGGCACTCCCCCTTTATCGCCTTCTTCGGCGCACCGAACACTTCGAGTGGATAGACGCAGCCACAGCCGGATTGGAAGAAATAAAAGCCATCCTAGCCACCAACCCAATCTTGGCCGCGCCAAATGTCGGCGAACCAATGCTGTTATATATAGAGGCAACTCACCAAGTTGTAAGCGCAGTGCTCGTCGTCGAACGAGAGACGGACGGACATAAGTTCTCACTTCAAAAGCCGGTATATTATGTATCCACTGTCCTCACTCCATGCAAATCACGGTACCCACATTATCAAGAGATAGCATACGTGGTATTCATGGCATCCTGGAAATTACGACACTACTTTCAAGAGTGTTCAATCACGGTGGCCTCAGAAGTACCACTCAACAACATAATAAACAACCGCAATGCCACGGGCCGGATTGCCAAATGGGCTATCGAGCTCCTCCCGTTCGACATAACATATAGACCACGGCGAGCCATTAAGTCGCAAGTTCTGGCCGATTTCATCGCCGAATGGACAGAAGCCGAACTCCCTAAAGAGTACGGCGCATACTCTAATTGGATCATGCACTTTGACGACTCTAAAATGCTGGCTGGTCTGGGGGCTGGCATCGTCCCGACGTCCCCCACAGGAGATACAGTCCAATACGTACTCCAAATACTATATACAGACTCCAACAATGCAGCCGAATACGAGGCCCTATTACATGGTCTTCGGATGGCAGTTTCCATGGTCATTCAATGCCTGGAGGTGCATGGGGACTCGAACCTCGCAATATCTCAAATAAATGGAGACTTCGATGCCAAGGATCCGAAAATGGCGGAATATTGCAACACCGTCCTCAAAATGTCAACTCAGTTCGAGGGGCTTGAATTCCACCATGTGGCTCGGGAAAACAATCAGGCGGCGGATATCCTCGCCCGTATCGGCGCTAAGCGCGATCTTGTCCCACCTAACATCTTCTTGGAAAGGATGTTTAAGCCATCCATGGTATGGGAAGGGGACACCGGTAACAATAGTCCGGACCCGGCCACAACACCAGATACCGAACATTCTGACACAATCGGAGGCTCTGCCATAGAAATAACACCTTCAGCCCACGTGATAATGGCCGTCATCGCCCCGTGGACAGAACTATTCCTGGCCTACCTAACCAGGCAGGAACTACTCGAGGACCAAAATGAGGCACGCTGCATAGTGCAGCGATCTAAAGCCTGCAAGGTCCATGAGGGAGAGCTTTATAAGAAAAGCACTACCAGAATCCTTCAAAGGTGCATCTCTGAAGAGGAAGGGCGGAAGCTTTTGGCAGAAATCCATGCTGGACTCGGTGGCCACCATGCCGCAGCCCGGGCCCTTGTAAGCAAGGCCTTCCGTACAGGTTTATATTGGCAGACGACCCGAGCAGATGCACAGTATCTGGTCCAACATTGCGTCGGATGACAGCCTTTTGCAAACCAAAGCCATATGCCGCCTACCGCTCTCCAAACAATCCCCATTACTTGGCCCTTTGCGGTCTGGGGCTTGATATGGTTGGACCCCTTAAAGGGGGAACCCATAAGAAAAAATACTTACTGGTCATGGTGGATAAATTCACCAAATGGATAGAAGCCAAACCCATTAAAACGGCTGAATCTGGACCGGTGATAGACTTCATATATGGGGTTGTACACCGTTATGGCATCCCCCACAGCATCATCACTGACAACAGCATGAACTTTACAGTCGACGTGGTAAAACTTTGGTGCAGCAACATGGGCATCAAGCTCGATTATGCTTCTGTCTATCACCCACAAACTAACGGTCAAGTCGAGCGAGCAAATGGTCTTATCATGAGCGGCATCAAACCCAGATTAGTGCGGTCCTTAAAGGAATCAAACACGCACTCGGTAGAGGAGCTCGACTCCGTACTATGGGGGCTGCGGACCACGCCGAATTGCACTACCGGATACACACCATTTTTATGGTGTGCGGCACAGAGCCGGTTCTGCCTTGCGACATAATTCATGACTCACCTCCTGTGCGCATGTACGAAGAAAAAGAGGCCGAGCTCAATCGGCAGGACAGTTTGGACGCCTTGGAGGAGGAGCGCGACGTGGCAAAAGCCCATTCCGCATTCTATCAGCAACAGGCTCGAAGGTATCAAAGCAGATAAGTACGGGCCAAAACCTATAACGTTGGCGAACTAGTTCTACGCTTGCCGGAGAAGAAAAAGAACAAGCTCAAGCCCAAATGGGAAGGTCCCTTCATTATTGACCAGGTTCTGACCGATGGAGCGTACCGTCTGCGGGATGCATCGGACAATCGACTCGAGCCAAACCCATGGAACGCATCCAGACTTCGAAGATTCTACGCCTAGTGCCGGACTCTATGTTCGTCTCCTAACCTCCATCAATTTTTTGCATATCAA
Source organism: Triticum aestivum (assembly GCF_018294505.1). NCBI lineage: Eukaryota > Viridiplantae > Streptophyta > Magnoliopsida > Poales > Poaceae > Triticum > Triticum aestivum. Next base: position 242,679,586 of record NC_057794.1, read on the forward strand.
TTATCTGTCTTTTCTCTCTTTCTCTCTTCTTTTTTCTTCTCCTCAAGGCCTTAAAAGGCTAACTTGTGTCTTCGTTACACAATCTTGACGCGCTAACCGCGCTCATTATACCTGGGGGCTTCTTATACAGAAGCTTATTATAGCTATTTTTCTTGGCCTAATGCCCCACACATGTGTCATTCTTCCACATGTACCTTTTTTCTCCATTATATGCATCAATATGACTTAAGTTTTGGCCAAGCTGGGTTGCCTGGCTCTTGTATTTATGCCCTACGTTCCCGTTAATTCGGCTAGGGCATAAGGGGAGCACCTCTGTGATTGTTACTGCCGGGTCAGCCTGATGTGTACCTCAGACTGGGTGAAGCCGAAAGCTAGCGTTCTTAAGGGAATATTCGGTCGGTGAACAAAAGATGACTTTTATTTATTTTGATACATGGCCCCAGATGTTTATAGCCCGCGTCTCTTTTTGCAGTTCGGACATGCACATTAGGGCATGCGTACCCAGGGAAAGGAACCCCTAACGGAACTATTCTCCCTGGAAGATGTTTCTTACTATCCATGTAATATAACATAGCTAGTTGGGTACTTGTCTGTTCAAGCACTTATGACTCCTACGCCAGGTTTCCATGCATACCCCGGTTTTTACATAACCGAGCGGGTATTCGGACACACTCCGGACTATTGGGTCCAGAGGTCGAAGCGAAAAGGTCCGCCATGACAAATGATTTACAATCCGGCTAGGGACATTATACATGTCACTTAAAGTACACAATCACTAAGACTGATTAAATACTTCTTCTATACCATCCAACAGGCTGTCTAGCCTACAATCCTATTGGGAATACTTTGCGGCTAATTCTACTTGGTCATACACCAAACTGACAGGGATCTCTTTCCCATCGGGCCCCACAGGTCCGACCTCGGCCATGTGGTTTGGGTCAGCTTTGGTATATCGCGTCTTCACCATGGCCCAGGCTTCCCTTGCACCTTGTCAGCAGGCTGATATCTTCCATAATCGGAAGCGCCGCCGTGCTCCCTTGAGCTTCTTTATAAGCTCCCCCATGCCTCCTGGCGGGGAGGCGGATGGCCACAAGGCTTGGGCAATACCCTGCACCACCTGCCGAACTTGTTCGTGTAGTTGTGAGAGCTCTGGTAGAAGATCACCCGTAGACCCGGGCATCTCCTCCACGGGACGACCCGTCAGCATACCTGCAGACATAACTCTGTTAGCCGGCTTCTTCGCCGAACTCTTTCAAAAGTTCGCTCAAGCACTTACTGAAAATGCAGCGTCGAAGCCGCTTATTCTCCTTCACGGAGTCCGCAAGTTGGGCTCGGACATCTTTCTGTTCCACGCCCAGCCGGATATTGGCGTCCTGGAGATTATTTTTCTCCTACCTGACCTACGTAAGCACGCGCTCGCCAGCATTTAGCTGTCGATTAGCACGTTGCGCATTCTCCGGCACGGCCTCCGGATTCACTCCGGAGTCATCTGCAACGTCTATTGTTAGATTTGCATGCCTGCCGCATACTATCTGGTACCTGTCATTCTTTGAAATGGAAACAAGTGTTACCAGAGGGGGCTTTCCCAGACTCCTTCAACGCGGCAACCGCGGTCCGTAGCTGGGCTTTGCAATCTTCCAGCTCTTGAGACAATTGGGTATTATTCTCTGTAAGAACCTACACAAATAATGATCCTTAAATCAGTTGTGTCAACTGTTTCAAGTCTCAGGGGCTACTGATATATATATATATATATATATATATATAATCGTCAGATTTTCTTACCCGTATATCCTTTACATACTGCTTCGTGGCTCTAGCAAGACCATTTTGAGCAGCAGGGATGTACGCGTCTCCTGAGTTTAAGGATGGCAATTTTACCCATGGACATGGATATCCATGGATATCCGACCCGAATGGACAGGGTCTGGATATGCTTTTGTGTCGATGGACGCCGCCCAAACCCGACCCGATTGCTCATGGGTAGGTCATGGATATAATATTGTACCCATGGATATATCCAAATCCGACCCGATAGTGTGACTTAATGGGCCAAAATCTGCTATCCCTACCCCACAGTCACATGTCCCACTGCAATTTTACACTTTGTTATCTAAAACATGTAAAAGAAATTGCACAATCTCCGTCGTAACTTTTATTAGTTGACATTCAATTCCCTCTGTGTCATACTCCAATGCCCCTTCCCTTATTTTTATCTCCTTGTTAAACGACTCGTCATTCACAACTATTAGAAAAATACTAAATGATCTTAGCATGTTAGTGGATGTTGATTTACCATAAGTTGATGTTTAGCATGAGTGAGGCCTAGCCTGCCACAAGGTGAAGAATGGAGGAGCTTATGTTAACGCTGTGTTATGTGTAATTTATATTTCTTGAGAGGACCCAATGGATATCCAGTGGGTATGGATATCCATCGGGTTTGGACATGGACACAAATTATCACCCATGGATTTTTTCGTGGATGGACAAAGACTGTCCTCATGGATATGGATATGGATTTAATATTGTTCAACCCGATCCAAACCCGACCCATTGCCATCCTTACCTAAGTTGAAGGCATCGAACGCCTCTTGGGAGAAACAAGCGTTACGAAGTATGGCCCGGTGACGCTTGTGATTCATGGCGCTCTCCACTTCAGAATTTGTAGCGGATAATCTATCCGCATCCTCTGTAGGAGGAGCATCCGATGTTCGCCCTATGCTAGCTTCCGCCTCTATGTACGGCCCTGGAGCCCGACTGGTGGAGGCATGATTGGCAACCTCTCCGGATATAGTCTGGCAAGCGTTTTTCCTACTAGGAAACATGGACGTCATTATATTTTAAGAAAGACGACAACCATGGAGCGAGGTTCTGTATCATACCTCCGCGCCGGCGTCTCAGTCCTGACCGCCTTCCTTTTTGGCCTACCCGGCTTTGGTGTCCCTTGTTTGCGAGTCACTGCGGGTTCGACACAGTAGGTGAAGTGCATTAAAGGTGATCCTCCTCGGAAGCTGGGGCTCCGGCTTTTCTTACATGTGATGCAGGGAGTAGCCCAGGATAGTCGGCTATGATGGCCACCATGGCATCATCGCAGCTCAATTGATAAAATCTTCTGTCGATCAACTCCACAAATATGTCCGAATCCTCTTCGAGTCCGGGATCGAGGGCCCGGTCAGGATCCTCCGGTTGTGGAGGTGGGCTGTTGACCTCCCCTACAGCCTTTCGCAGTCCCTGCCATGAAACGGCAAGGTGAGTACTTATGATGAAGAATGCGGGAAGGTTGGGACTAAAAAGTGACAGCTCACCCAGCTTGGAGGGTTCTACATGGAGAATCCATCCCGTGGCTTAATACGGATGAACTCCTCTTCCTCTCCCTTGAACAGATCAGACAGAATTTTTGCTAGAGCAGCTGAGTCCGGTCCCTTACGCCCGCAGCGGGTGGCGTCATCTTCCCCGTTAAAACGCCACATGGGGTGCCCTCGATATTGAAGAGGTTGCACCCCCCCCCCCCCCGCATTATACATATGGACATAACTTCGATTATTGTCAGTCCTGATTGAGCCAGCACTTTTATCCGGCCCATCAGGTAAAGGACTTCTTCGTTATCTTCCTCCTGAGGGCTCCGTGGGCGCCAGCTTCGGCGTTTCTTCAAAGGGGCATTGTTGAACTCAGGAAGACCCATCCGAATAGGATCTGGAAGGGGGACGTCGTCCATATAAAACCACTCCGAAGGCCAGTCTTCGGACGTCTTCTTCGGGGTACCGGATAGGTATTTGGTCCCGGCGATGCACCATATTTCGGCTCCACCCACTTGATATATTGACCCCTCCTTTGTGCGGGGCACAAGGCAGAATAGCCTCTTCCACAGCTCGAAATGAGCTTCGCAGCCCAGAAACAGCTCACAAAAGGCAACATAACCAGCGATATGTAATATGGAAGCAGGGATGAAATTATGCAACTGGAGGCCATAAAACTCCAGGAGCCCGCGGAGGAACAGATGGATTGGTAATCCAAGTCCCCTTAGTAAATAAGGGACGAGGCATACCCGCACCCCCTTGGAGGGATTAGGGAAGCTCTCCGCTTGCTCCCCGCCATTATAGGTGCCGAGCCCGGCTCGAACGGGGACCATATACGCTGGAGGGAGAAACCCCTGGGTCTGTAACCCTACTAATTGGCTGTGCGGGATGGAACACTTCTCCCAGTCACCGGGCTTAGGGCTACGGGAGTGAGAGGAGCAGCTGCGATGGCCAGCCATGTTGGAATGGATTTTTCCGAGCGCGCTCCGATGGATACTCGCCGAGGGAGGATGGTGTGGTCTGGATCTAAGAATCCCCGTCTCTTTAATAGACATCTTACTTACATGGCTCAGGTGGCAAATGTAAAAATGCCCTGGCTCCTCGCATTCGCTCGACACGTGGAAGATAGCCCTTATTGGGCACGGAAGCCAAGGAGTGCACCATTTATGGGGAGCCGGACACTACTCAGCAGATATTCAGAATTTGGAGAGGAACCCGACTTGCAATGCTGAAGACAATCTGCGTGCCGGACTCACCGTCATTGAAGCCTAGTTTGGGGGCTACTAAGGGAGTCCTGGATTAGGGGGTCTCCGGACAGCCGGACTATATCCTTTGGCCGGACTATTGGACTATGAAGATACAAGATTGAAGACTTCGTCCCGTGTCCAGATGGGACTCTCCTTGGCATGGAATGCAAGCTTGGCAATACGGATATGTAGATCTCCTCCCTTGTAACCGACTCTGTGTAACCCTAGCCCCCTCCGGTGCCTATATAAACCGGAGGGTTTAGTCCGTAGGACAACAACAGTCATACCATAGGCTAGCTTCTAGGGTTTAGCCTCTGCGATCTTGTGGTCGATCAACTCTTGTAATACTCATATCATCAAGATCAATCAAGCAGGGCGTAGGGTATTACCTCCATCGAGAGGGCCCGAACCTGGGTAAACATCACGTCCCCTGCCTCCCGTTACCATCCGCGTTAGGCGCACAATTCGGGACCCCCTACCCGAGATCCGCCGGTTTTGACACCGACATTGGTGCTTTCATCGAGAGTTCCACTATGTCGTCCTCATAAGGAGGGATGGCTCGTCTCGTTGTCAAGAACAACATCACCTCTGGGGGAGCCCTGGCTGTAGGCCAAACTCTCCGACTAGGCGGCTTCGTCATGACCGCCCGCTCGGCCGCTGCACCGACAATGACTTCTCGGGTCATCGAAAATAGCCTCCACATTGGCTCGAAATTCACCGAGCAGATGGATCCAATGGAGCTCTCCTCTTCTAACGAGCTCTTGGATCGCATCGCCGCTCTGGGAGTCTCTACGGACTACGATCGGATTGGGCTTAAACCCGACCAAAGGGAGATTAACTCTCCGCCGGTCACCCATCAGATAGCGGTGGTAGAGGAGCAATGCGGCGATTCTTCCTCTATCCTGAGGATGAACTATGTCCGGATTCCCGAGATCTCTGAGCCGGATACCCGTCCACGGGAGGACATCGCCCTAAACCTGAACCTAGAATCAGGCTGCATGCCGAACCTGCGGGGCAACATCCCGGAGCCCGAACTTCCAAGATCGGAAACTCCTCCTCCCCTGGGTTTTAGATTGGGTCAAGGTATGGACTTAAATCCACCAACCCACCCAGATATAAACGATCTTTCTCACATTAGGCAAGAGCCCCAAGAGACAGTACATCACCATTGGGCTAGATTCCTCCTTGTAATGAACAAGGTCAAGGACTATCGTGAGGAAGACGCAATTTCGTTCTTCTGCAACAATTGCACGGACAAGGGAATCCTCAATGCCATAAGTCGCCGTGACATTGCACACTTCGCTGACTTGGTGGCCATAGTACGGAAGTACTGTGCGATGGAAAGCTCCTAGAAAACCCAACCAAAATTTTGGGATAATCCAGCTCTGACAAAACCCCCAGTCCGAACTTAAAGGGTGCACTCTCATAAGTCACCCGACTCAATTACAAAGAAGCAAAAGCCCACTACAGGGTGTGGAACCGTATTGGAGGGATGGCTTAATGGGCCCTGCAAAATTCATAGTACAGCGGATACCATACCAACACACAGCCTTAGAGCATGTTAGGTACTCCGGCAGGTGGCCAAGAGTGGTGAGGATCTCCTCATTCAAAACACCACAGAGCATCATCCCATGGATAACAATACAGTATTGACAGTCTTCGAGACCTTCCCCTCAAATAATAGGCATAAGCGAGCACTCCGCAGCCTTGCCGAAGTCTGCCATGTGGCAACAATAAATCCATGGAGCGACAAGGCTATCACCTTCAATGCCAGTGACGAACCTAAATTCCGAACAGCCCGAGCGCCAGCCGCCTTGGTCCTCAGTCCAATTGCGGACGGCTTTTGGCTTACTAAAGTGCTCATGGACGGCGGCAGCAGATTAAACCTCATTTCTGAGGAGACTCTTCAAAAAATGGAAATAGACAGAAGCCGCATTGAGCAAAGCAGCACGACCTTCCGAGGAATCATCCCCAGTCGGGAGGCACGTTGTACCCGCTGTCGATCCTAAAAGATTTCTAGAAGCAAAATTTAATCCGGCATATAATTTTTGTATAATCATCCATGCATTTAAACCACGAGTAGGGCAATTACGTATCATTAATTTCATTCTCTCCCAAGCTTGTGCAACATGTTCATGTTCAAGTTGCTTAAAGTTCATAATATTGTTTCTAAGAGAGATGATCTTAGTAGGAGGAAAATACTTAGAGATAAAAGCATCTTTGCACTTGTTCCATGAATCAATACTATTTTTAGGCAAAGACGAAAACCAAGCTTTAGCACGATCTCTAAGATAAAAAGGAAATACCTTCAATTTAACAATATCATTATCCACATCTTTCTTCTTTTGATTGTCACACTAATCAACGAAGCTATTTAGATGGGTAGCGGCATCTTCACTAGGAAGGCCGGAGAACGGATATTTCATAACAAGATTCAGCAAAGCAGCATTAATTTCACAAGATTCAGCATCGGTAGGAGGAGCAATCGGAGTGCTAATAAAATCATTGTTGTTGGTATTGGTGAAGTCACACAATTTAGTATTATCTTTAGCCATCGTGACAAGCAAGCAAACTAACACACAAGCAAACAAAAAGCAAGCGGGAAAAAAGAGGCAAATAGAGGGAGGATAGAGAGAGGGCAAATAAAACGGCAAGGGTGAAGTGGGGGAGAGGAAAACGAGAGGCAAATGGAAAATAATGTAATGCGGGAGATAAGGGTATGTGATGCGTACTTGGTATGTTGACTTTTGCGTAGACCTCCCTGGCAACGGCGCCAGAAATCCTTCTTGCTACCTCTTTTAGCACTGCGTTGGTTTTCCCTGAAGAGGAACGGATGATGCAGCAAAGCAGCGTAAGTATTTCCCTCAGTTTTTGAGAACCAGTGTATCAATCCAGTAGGAGGCTATGCGCGAGTCCCTCGCACCTCCACAAAACAAATAAATCCTCGCAACCAACGCAAATAGGGGTTGTCAATCCCTATAGGGCCACTTACGAGAGTGAGATCTGATAGATATGATAAGATAATATTTTTGGTATTTTTATGATAAAGGTGCAAAGTAAAATAAAGGAAAAGTAAATGGCAAAGTAAATAACTAAGTAGTAGGAGATTGATATGATAAAGATAGACCCCGGGGCCATAGGTTTCACTAGTGGCTTCTCTCGAGAGCATAAGTATTCTACGATGGGTGAACAAATTACTGTTGAGCAATTGACATAATTGAGCATAGTTATGAGAATATCTAGGTATGATCATGTATATAGGCATCACGTCCGAGACAAGTAGACCGACTCCTACCTGCATTTACCACTATTACTCCACTCATCGACCGCTATCCAACATGCATCTAGAGTATTAAGTTAAAAACAGAGTAACACCTTAAGCAAGATGACATGATGTAGAGGGATAGACTCATGCAATATGAATAAAACCCCATCTTGTTATCCTCGATGGCAACAATATAATAGGTGCCTTGCTGCCCTTACTAACACCGGGAAAGGACACCGCAAGATTGAACCCAAAGCTAAGCACTTCTCCCATTGCAAGAAAGATCAATCTAGTAGGCCAAACCAAAATGATAATTCAAAGAGACTTGCAAAGATAACCAACCATACATAAAAGAATCCAGAGAAGATTCAAATATTATTCATAGATAGACTTGATCATAAACCCACAATTCATCGGTCTCAACAAACACACCACAAAAAGAAGATAACATCGAATAGATCTCCACAAGAGAGGGGGAGAACATTGTATTGAGATCCAAAAAGAGAGAAGAAGCCATCTAGCTACTAACTATGGACCCATAGGTCTGAGGTAAACTACTCACACTTCATCGGAGGGGCTATGGTGTTGATGAAGAAGCCCTCCGTGATCGATGCCCCCTCCGGCGGACCTCCGGAACAGGCCCCAAGATGGGATCTCATGGATACAGGAAGTTACGGCGGTGGAATTAGGGTTTTGGCTCCGTATCTGATCGTTTGGGGGTACGTGGGTATATATAGGAGAAAGAAGTACGTCGGTGGAGCAACAGGGGGCCCACAAGGGTGGAGGGCGCGCCTGGGGGGGGGGGGTAGGCGCTCCCCCTACCTCGTGGCCTCCTATTACGTGTCTTGACGTAGGGTCCAAGTCTCCTAAGTTGTATTCGATGAGAAAATCACGTTCCCGAAGGTTTCATTCCGTTTGGACTTCGTTTGATATTCCTTTTCTTCGAAACCCTAAAACAGGCAAAAAACAGCAATTCTGGGTTGGCCCTCCGGTTAATAGGTTAGTCCCAAAAATAATATAAAAGTGGATAATAAAGCCCAATAATGTCCAAAACAGTAGATAATATATCATGGAGCAATCCAAAATTATAGATACGTTGGAGACGTATCAAGCATCCCCAAGCTTAATTCCTGCTCGTCCTCGAGTAGGTAAATAATAAAAACAGAATTTTTGATGCGGAGTGCTACTTGGCATAATTCTAATGTAATTCTTCTTTATTGTGGTATGAATATTCAGATCCGAAAGATTCAAGACAAAAGTTCATATTGACATAAAAATGATAATACTTCAAGCATACTAACTAAGCAATTATGTCTTCTTAAAATAACATGGCCAAAGAAAGTTCATCCCTACAAAATCATATGGTTTAGTCATGTTTCGTTTTCGTCACACAGGAATGCTATCATCATGCACAACCCCGATGACAAGCCAAGCAATTGTTTCATACTTTAGTAATCTCAAACCTATAAACTTTCACGCAATATATGAGCGCGAGCCATGGACATAGCACTATAGGTGGAATAGAATATAATGAGGGGGTTTATGTGGAGAAGACAAAAAAGGAGGAAGTCTCACATCAACGAGGCTAATCAATGGGCTATGGAGATACCCACCAATTGATGTTAATGCAAGGAGTAGGGATTGCCATGCAACGGATGCACTAGAGCTATAAATGTATGAAAGCTCAACAAAAGAAACTAGTGGGTGTGCATCCAACTTGCTTGCTCACAAAGACCTAAGGCACTTGAGGAGGCCCATTGTTGGAATATACAAGCCAAGTTCTATAATGAAAAATTCCTACTAGTATACGAAAGTAATAACATGAGAGACTCTCTACTATGAAGATCATGGTGCTACTTTGAAGCACAAGTGTGGCAAAGGATAGTAACATTGTCCCTTCTCTCTTTTTCTCTCATTTTTTTTCTTTTTGGGCCTTTTCTTTTTTATGGCCTTTCTCTTTTTTTATGGCCTTTCTTCTTTTTTATTCCTCACATGGGACAATGCTCTAGAAAATGATGATCATCACACTTCTATTTATTTACAACTCAATGATTACAACTTGATACTAGAACAAAGATGACTCTATATGAATGCCTCCGGCGGTGTACCGGGATATGGTATGGACCAAGAGTGACATGTATGAAAGAATTATGAACGGTGGCTTTGCCACGAATACTATGTCAACTACATGACCATGCTAAGCAATATGACAATGATGAATGTGTCATGACGAACGGAATGATGGAAAGTTGCATGGTAATATATCTCGGAATGGCTATGGAAATGCCATAATAGGTAGGTATGGTGGCTGTTTTGAGGAAGATATAATGAGGTTATGTGTGAAAGAGCATATCATATCACGGGGTTTGGATGCACCGGCGAAGTTTGCGCCAGTTCTCAATGTGAGAAAGGACAATGCACGGTACCGAAGAGGCTAACAAGGATGGAAGGGTGAGAGTGCGTATAATCCATGGACTCAACATTAGTCATAAAGAACTCACATACTTATTGCAAAAATCTACAAGTCATCAAAAACCTTGGTACTACGCGCATGCTCCTAGTGGGAATAGATTGGTAGGAAAAGACCATCGCTCGTCCCCGACCGCCACTCATAAGGAAGGCAATCAAAAAATAAATCATGCTCCGACTTCATCACATAACAGTTAACCATACGTGCATGCTACGGGAATCACAAACTTCAACACAAGTATTTCTCAAATTCGCAACTACTCAACTAGCACAACTTTAATATCACCATCTTTATATCTCAAAACAATTATCAAGTATCAAACTTATCATAGTATTCAACACACTCATAAGAAAGTTTTATTATTAATCTTGTATACCAAGCATATTAGGATTTTAAGAAAATTACCATGCTATTAAGACTCTCAAAATAATCTAAGTGAAGCATGTGAGATCAATATTTTCTATAAAACAAATCCACCATCGTGCTCTAAAAGATATAAGTGAAGTACTAGAGCAAAATTATATAACTCAAAAGATATAAGCGAAGCACATAGAGTATTATAACAAATTCTAAATCATGTATGGCTCTCTCAAAAGGTGTGTACAGAAAGGATTATTGTGGTAAACTAACAAGCAAAGACTCAAATAATACAAGACGCTCCAAGCAAAACACATATCATGTGGTAAATAAAAATATAGCTCCAAGTAAAGTTACCGATAGAAGTAGACGAAAGAGGGGATGCCTTCCGGGGCATCCCCAAGCTTTGGATTTTAGGTGTCCTTAGATTATCTTGGGGTTTCCATGGGCATCCCCAAGCTTAGTCTCTTTCCACTCCTTGTTCCATAATCCATCAAATCTTTACCCAAAACTTGAAAACTTCGCAACACAAAACTTAAAGTAGAAAATCTCGTGAGCTCCGTTAGCGAAAGAAAATAAAAGACAACTTCAAGTTACTGTAATGAACTCATTCTTTATTTATATTAGTGTTATACCTACTGTATTCCCACTTCTATATGGTTTATGAACTATTTTACTAGCCATAGATTCATCAAAATAAGCAAACAACACACGAAAAACAGAATCTGTCAAAAACAGAACAGTCTGTAGTAATCTGTAGCTAGAGCAAGATATGGAACCCCAAAAATTCTAAAATAAATTGCTGAACGTGAGGAATTTATCTATTAATCATCTTCAAAAACAATTAACTAAATATCACTTTCCAAATAAAAATGACAGCAGCTCTCGTGAGTGCTAAAGTTTCTGTTTTGTACAGCAAGTTCAACAAGACTTTCCCCAAGTCTTCCCAATGGTTCTACTTGGCACAAACACTAATTAAACACACAAAAACACAATCAAAACAGAGGCTAGATAATTTTTTTATTACTAAACAGGATCAAAAAGCAAGGAATAAAAATAAAATTGGGTTGCCTCCCAACAAGCGCTATCGTTTAACACCCCTAGCTAGGCATAACAAGCAAGAATAGATCTAGGTATTGCCATCTTTGGTAGGCAATCCATAAGTGGCTCTCATAATAGATTCATAAGGTAATTTAATTTTCTTTCTAGGAAAGTGTTCCATGCCTTTCCTTAATGGAAATTGAAATCTAATATTTCCTTCCTTCATATCAATAATTGCACCAATCGTTCTAAGGAAAGGTCTACCAAGAATAATAGGACATGAAGGATTGCAATCTATGTCAAGAACAATAAAATATACGAACACATAATTCCTATTTGAAACAATAAGAACATCATTAATTATTCCCATAGGTTTCTTAATAGTGGAATCCGCAAGGTGCAAGTTTAGAGAGCAATCATCAAAATCACGGAAACCTAACAAATCACATAAAGTCTTTGGAATCATGGAAACACTAGCAATAAATCACACAAAGTCTTTGGAATCATGGAAACCTAGCATTCATGACCTTTAATATAAATTTTAATAGTTGGTTCCCACTCATAATAAAGTTTGCTAGGTATATAAACTTCCAATTCAAGTTTTTCTTCATAAGATAGCATCAAGGCATCAACGATATGTTTAGTAAACGCTTTATTTTGACTATAAGCGTGAGGAGAATTTAGCACGGATTGTGTAACGCCCTCAATGCGGCTATATCTCCTACGTGTCGAAGCACGACTTAGAGGCATAACCGCATTGAAAGCAATGTCGCAAGTGAGGTAATCATAACACAACCCATGTAATACATAAGGGAAAGAGATACATAGTTGGCTTACAATCGCCACTTCACACAATACATGAATAAAGCAATACATCATTCAAATACAATCAAGGTCCGTCTACGGAACCAAAATAAAAGAAGACTACCCCAAATGCTACAAGGTCCCCGATCGACCCCAACTGGGCTCCACTACTGATCAACTGGAAGCGGAACAAATCTTCATCGAGCTCCTCCTTGAGCTTGGTTGCGTCATCTGCACGGACTCATCGGCACCTGCAAGCTAGTTTTTCAAGTATCTTTGAGCCACGGGGACTCAACAATCTCGCACCCTCGCAATCAAGACTATTTAAGCTTATATGTAAGGTAAAGGTATGAGGTGGAGCTGCAGCAAGCGACTAGCATATATAGTGACTAACATACACAAATGAGAGCGAGAAGAGAAGGCAAAGCACGATCGAGAAACTATGATCATGAAGTTATCCTAGAACAACCTACATCAAGCATAACTCCAACACCGTGTTCACTTCCCGGACTCCGCCGGAAAGAGACCATCACGGTTACACACGCGGTTGATGCATTTTTAATTAAGGTTAACTTCAGGTTTTCTACAACCGGACATTAACAAATTCCCATCTGCCCATAACCGCGGGCACGACTTTCGAAAGTTCAAAACCCTGCAGGGGTGTCCCAACTTAGCCGATAACAAGGTCTCACGGTCAACGAAGGATATTCCTTCTAGCGGGAAGACCCGATCAGACTCGGAATCCCGGTTACAAGACATTTCGATAGGGTAAAACTAAACCAGCAACACCGCCCGAATGTGCCGACAAATTCCGATAGGAGCTGCACATATCTCTTTCTCAGGGCACACTCAGATTGTCTTAGGTACGGGTAGGCCAGCCCCTGGTGGCCACCGGCAGCTGACAGGTTGGACCAACACTCAGAGGAGCCCTGGCCCGGGGGTTTAAAAAAATGATGACCCTTGGGCGCGCGACCCCCAAGGGAAAATAAAAGGCTAGGTGGCGAATGGCAAAACCAATGTTGGGCATTGCTGGAAGAGTTTTATTCAAGGCGAACTATCAAGGGGTTCCCATTATTACCCAACCGCGTAAGGAACGCAAAATCCGGGAACATAACACCGATATGACGGAAACTAGGGCGGCAAGAGTGGAACAAAACACCAGGCATAAGGCCGAGCCTTCCACCCTTTACCAAGTATATAGATGCATTAATTAAATAAGATATATTGTGATATCCCAACAAGTAAACATGTTCCAACAAGGAACAACATCTCCATGTTCCAACAAGGAATAAACTTCAATCTTCACCTGCAACTAACAATGCTATAAGAGGGGCTGAGCAAAGCGGTATCATAGCCAAACAACGGTTTGCTAGGACAAGGTGGGTTAGAGGCTTGGTTCAACAATATAGGAGGCATGATAAGCAAGTGGTAGGTATCGCAGCATAGGCATAGCAAAAGAGCGAGCAACTAGCAAGCAAAGATAGAAGTGATTTCGAGGGTATGGTCATCTTGCCTGAAATCCTGCAAGGAAGAAGAACGAGTCCATGAAGAAGACAAACGGACGTAGTCGAACGGATCCTCACAAATGCGACGTTATCGGAACCAACCCGAAGAAGCAACACCGGAAAGAAGCACACAACATAGTAAACAACCACGACAACAACATGGCACGATGCGCAAACAAGTATGATGCATGTCCGGTTTAATGAGGCATGGCATGGCAAAGATGCACAAACAATCCTACAAATTAAGTGGAGCTCAATATGCAACGAGTTGCATATTGACGGAACACCACGTGAGTTATTTAGTTCGATCTTGTTTATGTACCCAACAATATTAAAATGTTGATTAACATGGCAAGAGGGTGAAGCATATTAAAACTACCTATCTAGGAAAATTTAAATGAGGCCGGTACAACAAACAACAAGTCCGAAAACTCCTCATGTGCATATTTTAGGTTTGGTACTGATCTGCCCTAAACACAATTTTAGAGTTGTTAAACATGCTAGAAGAGTGCATCATGTTAAACTAGGCATTTTTCTACCCCATTTACATATAAAGTTTGTTAAAATTGGAGCTACGGTTAAATAGTTATGAATAAAAGCATTTTAGCATGGCATAGGAGCAAATTTAACCAAACAACATTTTAAACATTTCAAACATGGATGAAAGTTGGATATTATTAAACTAGACAAAATTCTAAACAACTTTCATATATAATTTATTTAGATCCGATGCACGGTTGTGAAGTTATTAAATGCATGAAACTAGGGGGGTTTTCTGTAAAACTGCAAACTCCTGGATAATTAGACAAAATCGCAGAGCACGGAAAAAAACATAGGCGGGCTGAATCGGGGCAGTCTGTGCGCTCACCATGGGCCAGGCCCAGTCGGGTGAGAGGGGCAGCTGGGCCGTGGTCAAACGGGCGAAGGGGAGGCGGGCCGCCAGGCGAATGAGGCCGCAGGAGTTGGCGCTAGGCCGAGAGGCGCGAGACATGGCCTGGCCGTGGTCAACGGAAGGCGAGCGAGCTACTCCTTCTCGTATGAAAACAGAGACAGTTGCAGGTCATGGCGATGCAGGGGAGTGGTGACGGCAAACTTGGCGCGGAAATGGCCGGATCCGAGGCGGGGGAGGCACATGTTCGGGACGGCTGTATCCGGCGTTCCCCCAGTGACGGCGACGAGCCCTCGAGGCCGAGCTCAGGCCATTGCGCCTCCTTTGGTTCCCTGCCCAGAACAAGATAGGGAGAGAGTTTGAGAGTAGGGAAGAGAAAAATAAGGCAGACAGAGGAAGGGGAGAACGAGGTGCAGCAGAGCTCGCCGGCGCAACTGCTGGAGGCAAACGGCAGTGAGGCGGGACGTGGTCTCCTCAGTTGGGAGCTCGGGCTCCTGTGTGCACGGGCGAATCGGGAAGGTGGAGGTTGGCTGCGGGCACAGGAACGAGGAGGCGAGGTGGTAGGACAACAGATGGATCGATCTGGCTGGATCAGGGAAGGTGGTAGGCTCGATGGGGAAAACAAGGAAGGAGGAGGCGGTTTCGACGCTCATCTGGTTGGCTGCTGGTTCGCTTGCCGGCGCGGATCGAGGGGATCAGGGAGGATCCCGATGTGGGATCTAGAGAGTGGCGACGCGAGGGGGAAGGATGGGACAGCTCTCCTTGATTTTAGGGTTGGACTGATACATACATACACACACACACACACACACACACACACACACATATATATATATATATATATATAGCATGTGGATATTTGGATAGGGACTACCTCGTCCCTCCGATCGAAATCGGACTGTTGGGAAAAATAGGCTATGGAGTCCAATTAACAAAACGGAGACGTTTTGTAGATGTTTGGGGATGATCCGGACACAACGGTGACAACTGTTCGGGTCGGGTCCGGGACAATTTCGGACACGCATGCGAGAGGAGGGCCGCGGGCTGACGACAGAGGTTAGGTTGGGCCTCGCGGTAGGTAGTGGACTATGGAGATGTTCTCGAGCTGAGAGAAGAGAAGAGAGGGAGGCCTGGCAATAGTTTTCGGAGACCGAAAACGTCCGACGTTAGACCGGCTATACTAACGCTATAGTTAACGGTTGGGCTATCAAACGGACTCCGAACGTGATGAAACTTGGCAGGCGGCCTACCTACAACATAAAAACACCGCATGCCAACTTTCATCCCATTCTGAGAACATTTTATGGCCACTTATAAAAAATATTCCGGACATGCCGCGGGCGCGTGCAAGTGTGTCTGGGCTTAGAACGAACAACAGAGAGAACGAGGAGACCGGAACAGATGCAAGTTTTGAAAACATGATGATGCAATGCACATGATGACATGACAAGATGCAACATGCAAGCAAATGACATGGCAACGACGGCGAATAACTGGGAGACACCTGGCACATCGGTCTCGGGGCGTTACAGATTGCAACAAGCAAATACAATAAATCAAAGAGCAATTTTCATAGTTAAATTCGTTGAAATCCATAATAGTGGGTTTAGCAACATCTATGGTTTTAATTTCTTCAATCCCACTTTTATCAAATTTAGCATCAAGATCAAAAGATTCAGAATTCTTGGAACGCCTTCTAGGTAAAGGTGGATCATATTCAGTCCCATCATTATCAAGATCCATATTGCAAAACAAAGATTTAATAGGGGACACATCAATAACTTTTAGATCTTCATCATTATTTTCATAGGAACTAGAAGAACACACTTTTATAAAGGCATCTTTCTTAGCACGCATCCTAGCGGTTCTTTCTTTGCACTCATCAATGGAAATTCTCATGGCTTTGAGAGACTCATTGACATCATGCTTAGGTGGAATAGATCTAAGTTTCAAGGAATCAACATCAAGAGCAATTCTATCAACGTTCCTAGCCAAATCATCAATCTTAAGCAATTTTTCTTCAATCATAGTATTAAAATTCTTTTGCGAAGTAATAAATTCTTTAATATTAGATTCAAAATCAGAGGGCATCTTATTATAATTTACATAAGAATTGTTGTAGGAATTACCATAATTATTAGAGGGATTACTAGGATAAGGCCTAGGATTGAAATTTCCTCTATACGCGTTATTACCAAAATTGTTCCTACCAACAAAATTCACATCTATAGATTCATTATTATTCTCAATCAAAGTAGACAAGGGCATATCATTAGGATCAGAAGAAACACTCTTATTAGCAAATAATTTCATAAGTTCATCATCGTTCCACTCAAAACATTAATTTCTTCTATCGCATGCACCTTTTTATTAGTAGATCTTTCAGTGTGCCATTGAGAATAATTAACCATAATATTATCTAGGAGTTTAGTAGCTTCTCCTAAAGTGATTTCCACAAAAGTGCCTCCCACGGCCGAATCTAAAAGATTTCTAGAAGCAAAATTCAATCCGGCATAAATTTTTTGTATAATCATCCATAAATTTAAACCATTAGTAGGGAAATTACGTATCATAAATTTCATTCTCTCCAAAGCTTGTGCAAAATGTTCATGATCAAGTTTCTTAAAGTTCATAATATCGTTTCTAAGGGAGATGATCTTAGCAGGAGGAAAATACTTAGAGATAAAAGCATCTTTACATTTGTTCCATGAATCAATACTATTTTTAGGCAAAGACGAAAACCAAGCTTTAGCAGGATCTCTAAGCGAAAAAGGAAATAGCTTCAATTTAACAATATCATTATCCACATCTTTCTTCTTTTGCATGTCACACAAATCAACGAAGCTATTTAGATGGGTAGCGGCATCTTCACTAGGAAGCCCGGAGAACAGACTATT
This sequence comes from Triticum aestivum, assembly GCF_018294505.1. Lineage (NCBI taxonomy): Eukaryota > Viridiplantae > Streptophyta > Magnoliopsida > Poales > Poaceae > Triticum > Triticum aestivum. The sequence goes on from NC_057794.1 coordinate 242,697,357, forward strand.
TCCTTTTTCGCTTAGAGATCGTGCTAAAGCTTGGTTTTCGTCTTTGCCTAAAAATAGTATTGATTCATGGAACAAGTGCAAAGATGTTTTTATCTCTAAGTATTTTCCTCCTGCTAAGATCATCTCTCTTAGAAACGATATTATGAACTTTAAGCAACTTGATTATGAACATGTTGCACAAGCTTGGGAGAGAATGAAATTAATGATACGTAATTGCCCTACTCATGGTTTAAATTTATGGATGATTATACAATTTTTTATGCCGGATTGAATTTTGCTTCTAGAAATCTTTTAGATTCGGCCGCGGGAGGCACTTTTATGCTGGATTATACAAAAATTTTATGCCGGATTATCCGGCATAAAATTTTTGTATCCGCAGGAGGAATCATCACGTAATTGCCCTACTCATGGTTTAAATCATCTATGAAGGTGAGAAAAGAACGATATCTGCCACGAGCCTCAACATTCATCGGACCACATACATCTGTATGTATGATCTCCAACAAATCTGTTGCTCTCTCCATAGTTCCGGAGAACGGCGTTTTAGTCATCTTGCCCATGAGGCACGATTCGCAAGTACCAAGTGATTCATAATCAAGTGGTTCCAAAAGTCCATTAGTATGGAGTTTCTTCATGCGCTTTACTCTGATAGGACCTAAACGACAATGCCACAAATAAGTTGCACTATCATTATCAACTCTGCATCTTTTGGCTTCAATATTATGAATATGTGTATCACCACTATCGAGATTTAGCAAAAATAGACCACCCTTCAAGGGTGCATGACCATAAAAGATATTACTCATATAAATAGAACAACCATTATTCTCTGATTTAAATGAATAACTGTCTCGCATCAAACAAGATCCAGATATAATGTTCATGCTCAAAGCTGGCACCAAATAACAATTATTTAGGTCTAATACTAATCACGAAGGTAGATGTAGAGGTAGCGTGCCGACTGCGATCACATCGACTTTGGAACCATTTCCCACGCGCATCGTCACCTCGTCCTTAGCCAATCTTCGCTTAATCCGTAGCCCCTGTTTCGAGTTGCAAATATTAGCAACAGAACCAATATCAAATACCCAGGTGCTACTGCGAGCATTAGTAAGGTACACATCAATAACATGTATATCACATATACCTTTGTTCACCTTGCCATCCTTCTTATCCGCCAAATACTTGGGGCAGTTCCGCTTCCAGTGACCAGTCTGCTTGCAGTAGAAGCACTCAGTCTCAGGCTTAGGTCCAGACTTGGGTTTCTTCTCCTGAGCAGCAACTTGCTTGCTGTTCTTCTTGAAGTTCCCCTTCTTCTTCCCTTTGCCCTTTTTCTTAAAACTGGTGGTCTTATTGACCATCAACACTTGATGCTCCTTCTTGATTTCTACCTCCGCTGCCTTTAGCATTGCGAAGAGCTCGGGAATTGTATTATCCATCCCTTGCATTATAGTTCATCACGAAGCTCTTCTAGCTTGGTGGCAATGATTGGAGAATTCTGTCAATGACGCTATCATCCGGAAGATTAACTCCCAGTTGAATCAAGTGATTGCAGTACCCAGAAATCTTGAGTATATGCTCACTGACAGAACTATTCTCCTCCATCTTGCAGCTATAGAACTTATTGGAGACTTCATATCTCTCAATCTGGGCATTCTTTTGAAATATTAACTTCAACTCCTGGAACATCTCATATGCTCCATGGCGTTCAAAACTTCGTTAAAGTCCCGGCTCTAAGCCGTAAAACATGGCACATTGAACTATCGAGTAGTCATCAACACGTATCTGCCAGGCATTCACAATGTCTGCAGTTGCTGGTGCTGGTGGTACACCTAGCGGTGCTTCTAGGACGTAATTCTTCTGAGCAGCAATGAGGATAATCCTCAAGTTACGGACCTAGTCCGTGTAATTGCTACCATCATATTTCAACTTTGCTTTCTCAAGGAACGCATTAAGATTCAACGGAACAATAGCACGGGCCATCTATCTACAATCAACATAGACAAGCTAGGTACTATCAGGTACTAAGTTCATGATAAATTTAAGTTCAATTAATCATATTATTTAAGAACTCCCACTTAGATAGACATCCCTCTAATCCTCTAAGTGATCACGTGATCCATATCAACTAAACCATGCCCGATCATCACGTGAGATGGAGTAGTATCAATGGTGAACATTACTATGTTGATCATATCTACTATATGATTCATGCTCGACCTTTCGGTCTCCGTGTTCCAAGGCCATATCTGTTATATGCTAGGCTCGTCAAGTTCAACCTGAGTATTCCGCGTGTGCAGCTGTTTTGCACCCGTTGTATTTGAACGTAGAGCCTATCACACCCGATCATCATGTGGTGTCTCAGCACAAAGAACTTTTGCAATGGTGCATACTCAGGGACAACACTTATACTTTGATAATTTAGTGAGGGATAATCTTATAATGCTACCGTCAATCAAAGCAAGATAAGGTGCATAAAAGATAAACATCACATGCAATCAATATAAGTGATATGATATGGCCATCATCATCTTGTGCTTGTGATCTCCATCTCCAAAGTACCTTCATGATCACCATCGTCACCGGCGCGACACCTTGATCTCCATCGTAGCATCGTTGTCATCTCGCCAATCTTATGCTTCCATGACTATCACTACCGCTTAGTGATAAAGTAAAGCATTACAGGGCGATTGCATTGCATACAATAAAGCGACAACCATATGGTTCCTGCCAATTGCCGATAACTCGGTTACAAAACATGATCATCTCATACAATAAAATTTAGCATCATGTCTTGACCATATCACATCACAACATGCCATGCAAAAACAAGTTAGACGTCCTCTACTTTGTTGTTGTAAATTTTACGTGGCTGCTACGGGCTTAGCAAGAACCGTTCTTACCTACGCATCAAAACCACAACGATAGTTTGTCAAGTTGGTGCTGTTTTAACCTTCTCAAGGACCGGGCATAGTCACACTCGGTTCAACTAAAGTTGGAGAAACTGACACCCGCCAGCCACCTGTGTGCAAAGCACGTCGGTAGAACCAATCTCGCGTAAGCGTATGCGTAATGTCGGTCCGGGCCGCTTCATCCAACAATACCTCCAAACCAAAGTATGACATGCTGGTAAGAAGTATGACTTATATCGTCCACAACTCACTTATGTTCTACTCGTGCATATGAAATCTGTGCATAAAACCTGGCTCTGATACCACTGTTTGGGAACGTAGTAATTTAAAAAAAATTCCTACGCACACACAAGATCATGGTGATGCATAGCAACGAGAGGGGAGAGTGTCTTCCACGTATCCTCGTAGACTGAAAGCGGAAGCGTTAGCACAACGCGGTTGATGTAGTCGTACGTCTTCACGATCCGACCGATCAAGTACCGAACGTACGACACCTCCGAGTTCAGCACACGTTCAACCCGATCACTTCCCTCGAACTCCGATCCAGCTGAGTGTTGAGGGAGAGTTTCATCAGCATGACGGCGTGGTAACGATGATGATGTTCTACCGATGCAGGGCTTCGCCTAAGCACCGCTACAGTATTATCGAGGTGGACTATGGCGGAGGGGGGCACCGCACACGGCTAAAAGATCAAACGATCAATTGTTGTGTCTATGGGGTGCCCCCTGCCCCCGTATATAAAGGAGCAAGGGGGGTGTGGCCGGCCTAGAGAAGGGGTGCACCAGGAGGAGTCCTACTCCTACTGGGAGTAGGACTCCCCCCTTTTCCTTGTTGGACTAGGAGAGAGAGGGGAAAGAGGTGGAGGAGAAGAAGGAAGGGGGGCGCCGCCCCCCTCTCCTTGTCCTATTCGGACTAGGGGGGAGGGGGCGCGGCCCATGCCCTGGCCGCCTCTCCTCTCTTTCCACTAAGGCCCATTAAGTCCCCGGGGGGTTCCGGTAACCTCCGTGTACTCCGGTAAAATCCCGATTACACCCGGAACACTTCCGATATCCAAACATAGGCTTCCAATATATCAATCTTCATGTCTCGACCATTTTGAGACTCCTCTTCATGTCCGTGATCACATCCGAGACTCCAAACAACCTTCGGTACATCAAAACATATAAACTCATAATATAACTATCATCGAAACGTTAACCGTGCGGACCCTACGGGTTCAAGAACTATGTAGACATGACCGAGACATGTCTCCGGTCAATAACCAATAGAGGAACCTGGATGTTCATATTGGCTCCCACATATTCTATGAAGATCTTTATCGGTCAGACCGCATAATAACATACGTTGTTCCCTTTGTCATCGGTATGTTACTTGCCCGAGATTCGATTGTCGTATCTCAATACCTAGTTCAATCTCGTTACCGGCAAGTCTCTTTACTCGTTCCGTAATACATCACCCCGCAACTAACTCATTAGTTGCAATGCTTGCAAGGCTTAAGTGATGTGCATTACTGAGAGGGCCCAGAGATACCTCTCCGACAATCGGAGTGACAAATCTTAATCTCGAAATATGCCAACCCAGCAAGTACCTTCGGAGACACCTGTAGAGCACCTTTATAATCACCCAGTTACGTTGTGACGTTTGGTAGCACACAAAGTGTTCCTCCGGTAAACGGGAGTTGCATAATCTCGTAGTCATAGGAACATGTATAAGTCATGAAGAAAGCAATAGCAACATACTAAATGATCGAGTGCTAAGCTAACGGAATGGGTCAAGTCAATCACATCATTCTCCTAATGGTGTGATCCCGTTAATCAAATGACAACCCATGTCAATGGTTAGGAAACTTAACCATCTTATATCAACGAGCTAGTCAAGTAGAGGCATACTAGTGACACTCTGTTTGTCTATGTATTCACACATGTATTATGTTTCCGGTTAATACAATTCTAGCATGAATAATAAACATTTATCATGATATAAGGAAATAAATAATAACTTTATTATTGCCTCTAGGGCATATTTCCTTCAACACCTACGTAATCCCAGTTACGTAATTAACATAATGTGAAACGTGTGAGATGTCGATTGTAGATTGGGGGGGAGGGGCCCACCACCAAGAAAATCAGGGAGGAGAGAGAGGGGCAATTTACGTTAACCCTTTCGTAGGTTCCTGTAGATGTAGACAGATGTGAAATGCATGAATGTGTAGTGGACGTACTATTGGAGTGCGTAAGATAAATTATGTATGTAGACCCTATGTGTTTATTTACTTCGCATGTTAGCTTTGTCTCGGTTCAATAAAAAGAAGAGTTGGTGATGATGGTGTGCCTGCCATCCTACAATAAAGGCCATTCAATCTATATCTAACGGATAGGAAGGAAACTATGACAATTTATCCGCACTCCTCTCCACATTTGTAGATAAGGCCTTCCCTCGTTCATCCTTTCTCCCACAAGATCTTGATGTTCCGTGCAATGCACTAGGATCTTGCTAGTACTCCTACAATATACTATATTATTGTGAAAGTTCATATACACCGGCCAAGATTAATGCAAACAAGGTAGATTTTCATTACATTTCAAACTTTTATAGGGCAGAAAAATAAAAGAAACCCGACCCCAAACCTATTCTACGGCGGCGACCGATGTCCTCCATCTGCGATCTCCATGTACAGGGGCAGGGTTCAAGACGAAGGTGTGGTCTCCGGCGAGGAAGAGTAGAACATGGGAGACAGACCGACCAGTTGGCACACCATGCCCTGTCGCCTCCCATGCCCTACTCATCCTCGGAGGAGTCCCCGACCTCGGCGGTGCCAGACGTTGGGCGGCGGCAAGTAGGACGCGTGGCTGACGGTGCTCCCGTCGTCGGCCGCCATCGTGGCCACTGCTTGTGCGGTCGCGTCCGTGTCCAGCTACTCCGCTATTGCGTCGCGAGCGGCGACTTGAGCGAGGGCAGTGACCTCGAGCTTCATCCCCGAAGACAAAGCTCTCCCGCAGAGCGTTCGCGCTCGCAGTCATGGCGGATGTGGTGCCAGGTAGCAGGACGATGCGCTATGCTGTGGAGGTTAGCTGGGCATTGCCGCTTTAAGTAGCGCATTCCGGTGAGGCCAAAGCATCCGGACACGTCATTAAGTCGCCAGAGTTTGTTCCTCGGGCACCGAGCCTCTTAACGACGGCATATAGACAGACGACATGAATGCGGGCAGCTGGCGCTGTCTAGGAACACACTGCACGACGACACGAGGGATGAGGGTTTTTGGTGTGCAAGGATAGTCAACTGCGATCGTGGAAACGTTGGAGATGCCCTTTGCTCACATGCCACCCCACATGTCATTAAAAAAGCAAGACGACCTGGCATGGTCTCAGGTCCTAGGGATGCAGGTGGTCGCGCTACACCACTCCGCGGAAGCGTCGCGGTGCGTGCGCACTTCGGCGCCCCGTGCATCCTCGACGTGTCGGGTGTTGATCTGCTGGTCATGCCCCAGCGCTAACGCCACCCTCGGCACACTGAAACCGACCGTGTCCAACAACGATGAGCATGTCGCTCACCGCGGTCGCCTTGTCCAGAGGCGGTGATGGAGCTGCGCCACATTGCTGGCCCCCACGACCCACATGAACGGTTGCCGGTGGCGAGGAGGTCATGGGCCAGCTCCTCCATTGGACTAATCTGCGCCACGTCGTCCCGACAGGTGTGCCCCACATGTCGATTTCCCTGTTTTCCCGGCCATATTCGAGCGTCGGTGCTCCATGTTGCGCATTAGGCGTAGAACAGGTGGTTTTTGTGCCCTGGTTCAAATGTGGTACAGTACCAATTTGTTACCCTAGCCCCAAGTGTGGTGGTTTTGGGTACGGTACCACCCTTTTCCTTTTCAAGTAGTGAAGCATAACACTTGATTAAGTAGTCGGATGGTGTGCTAAATGTAGGTGTCCGACTGTTTGAAAGAATAATTGAGGTGTGCCTGGTCCGTGCCCGCATTTAGGGGTCCAACTTACCATGTCCCGGCAGTAGTAACTATACTAGTCACTACGTACTCCCTCTATGTTTATTTACTCTGCATTTTAGCTTTGCTCAAAGTCAAACTTTGTAAACTTTTACAAAGTTCATAGACAGAAATAATAACATATACAATAACAAATCAATACCATTTGATTCATTATTGAATATACTTTCACATCATATATATTTGCTATTGTAAATGATCATATTTCTACTCCTACTAGCAAGATGCCCGTGCGTTGCACGTAACATCAAGATGCATTTGCAATTGTGGAGAGGTGTATGGGTACCTTTTTGCAAAATTGCCATAGTTTCCTTCCTATCCATCAGATATAAATCAGATGACCTATATTGCAGGATGGTAGGCACACCATCATCACCAACTCTGTTTTTTATAAGAGTCCTTTCCCGATTTATATCAGACGGATATGAAGGAAACTTTGGCAATTTTGCAAAAAGATACCCACACCCCTCTCCACATTTGTAAATAAGGCCTTCCCTCATTCATCCTTTTCTCCCACAAGATAAACTACTCATACAAATGCATCTTGATGTTTCGTGCAATGCATGGGCATCTTGCTAGTGTACATAAAAAGCAGAGTTGGTGATGATGGTGTGCCTGCCATCCTGTAATATAGGCCGTCCGATCTATATCTGACGGATAGGACTATGACAATTTACCCGCACTCCTCTCCACATTTGCAGATAAGGCCTTCCCTCGTTCATCCGTTTCTCACACAAGATCTTGATGTTCCATGCAAGGCACGGGCATCTTGCTAGTTTTCTATAAACTTGGTCAAATTTTATGAAGTTTGACTTCAGTCAAACCTAATATGCAGAGTAAATAAAAACAGAGGGAGTATCTTACTCTATGACCAAGACGGAAGGGAAAACGAGACAACTTATTGTTTATTTGAGTCGTTCAAGTATAATCATGCGGCGTTGCTTATTTCTCATTCCTCTCCAACCCTCTTCGCCATCAATCATGTCGCCCTCCCGTCGAGTCCATCCTCCCGCATGCGTCATTTGAACATTCCGCCGAGTATCATTCGCATGTGGGCCTAGACCATGCTTGTTTCTCCAATGTTGTAATTTGTCTGACATGCATACAAACAAATGGTTTGTTTAAAGTTTAACTTCGCCTCCACTACATGTCGCTTCCCGTCTTAGTTTTGACATCCCATTCGGTTCATGCCCCGACACATCTTGACGAGATCGATTGATGTTGAGATATCAATTGTGTTCCGTGCAAGGAGTTAAAGGTTTGGTCTATTTTTATGATAGAAATGACCCACGGGGGGGGGGGCGAGGGGGGTCTGTGGGGATCAGAGGGAGTATATTGTACGTTCATAAGCGAAATGAACATATTGTATCCACCCTAGTCCTCTTTCAATCGATCTCCGGACCTCGAGATGAAATCGAGAGATAACGAGTGGGTGCATGTGTGATACCTAAGGCGGATTGAAAATTTTGAACCGGTGATCATAGCATCCGCAAATCATATATAAAGGGTATTCAATGTTCATTTCGCTTTTGAACGTACAATATAATCCCTCCGATCATTTCTAGTTTACATATAAGTTTTATGTGTAGTCAACGTATCTCTACTTTGATCAAACTTACAGAAAAAAGTATCAACATTCAACAACTCCCAATCAATATTGTTAGATTCGTACGTACTCCTAGATTTGTATTCAAACAAAGATGGTTTGCAATTTGTTTTCAACCACCTGAATGTGCTTGTTCTCGTGCATGCTCTTCCTACTGGGATTTCGCCACGTATAGCCAGTCCAATAGTAACTTCTTTTAACCTCCCTTTCCAATAGTACTAGTGGAGTACTAACAACATCTGTAGTAGAGTATGCAGTGCTCATAGTACTTGCTACATCTTTTAGCACTGCGTTGGTTTTCCCCGAAGAGGAAGGGATGATGCAGCAAAGTAGCGTAAGTATTTCCCTCAGTTTTGAGAACCAAGGTATCAATCCAGTAGGAAGCTACGCGTGAATCCTCGCACCTGCACAAAACAAATAAATCCTCGCAACCAACAGAAATAGGGGTTGTCAATCCCTATAGGGCCACTTACGAGAGTGAGATCTGATAGATATGATAAGATAATATTTTTGGTATTTTTATGATAAAGATGCAAAGTAAAATAAAGGCAAAGTAAATGGCAAAGTAAATAACTAAGTAGTAGGAGATTGATATGATAAAGATAGACCTGGGGGCCCTAGGTTTCACTAGTGGCTTCTCTCGAGAGCATAAGTATTCTACGGTGGGTGAACAAATTACTGTTGAGCAATTGATAGAATTGAGCATAGTTATGGGAATATCTAGGTATGATCATGTATATAGGCATCACGTCCGAGACAAGTAGACCGACTCCCGCCTGCATCTACTACTATTACTCCACTCATCGACCGCTATCCAGCATGCATCTAGAGTATTAAGTTAAAAATAGAGTAATGCCTTAAGCAAGATGACATGATGTAGAGGGATAGACTCATGCAATATGAAGAAAACCCCATCTTGTTATCCTCGATGGCAACAATACAATACGTGCCTTGCTGCCCTTACTGTCACCGGGAAAGGACACCGCAAGATTGAACCCAAAGCTAAGCACTTCTCCCATTGCAAGAAAGATCAATCTAGTACGCCAAACCAAACTGATAATTCGAAGAGACTTGCAAAGATAACCAATCATACATAAAAGAATTCAGAGAAGATCCAAATATTATTCGTAGATAGACTTGATCATAAACCCACAATTCATCGGTCTCAACAAACACACCGCAAAAAGATGATTACATCGAATAGATCTCCACAAGAGAGGGGGAGAACATTGTATTGAGATCCAAAAGGAGAGAAGAAGCCATCTAGCTACAAACTATGGACCCGTAGGTCTGAGGTAAACTACTCACACTTCATCGGAGGGGCTATGGTGTTGATGAAGAAGCCCTCCGTGATCGATGCCCCCTCCGGCGGAGGTCCGGAACAGGCCCCAAGATGGGATCTCGTGGATACAGAAAGTTACGGCGGTGGAATTAGGGTTTTGGCTCCGTATCTGATCGTTTGGGGGTATGTGGGTATATATAGGAGGAAGAAGTACATCGATGGAGCAACAGGGGGCCCACGAGGCTGGAGGGCACGCCTGGGGGGGGGGGGGGGGGTAGGCGCGCCCCCTACTTCGTGGCCTCCTGTTACGTGTCTTGACGTAGGGTCCAAGTCTCCGGAGTTGTATTCGATGAGAAAATCACGTTCCCAAAGGTTTCATTCCGTTTGGACTCTGTTTGATATTCCTTTTCTTCGAAACCCTAAAACAGGCAAAAAACAACAATTCTGGACTGGGCCTCCGGTTAATAGGTTAGTCCCAAAAATAATATAAAAGTGGATAATAAAGCCCAATAATGTCCAAAACAGTAGATAATATAGCATGGAGCAATCAAAAATTATAGATACGTTGGAGACGTATCAGTACTCCCTCCTTCCATTTATATAGGGCCTAAGAGCAAGTCTAATAAGGCCTAGTCAGCAGGCTATAAGACTTGTCATGTCATTAAAATCCTACTTGGAGGAGTGATAAGAGAGGAGAGAGAGTTAAGCGGGCTCTTATATTCTACAGCCCGGCTATAACACATAGATCAAGAAAAAAATAGTATGCATGCAACTCTCTTCCAATCATATACCTTGCTCATGCAAATATTACATGCTTAGAGCCAACCTAATAGCCATTCTAAGAGCCAACTTACATGGCACTTTTGCCTATGTGAAGGAGAGATATGTGAAAAAGTAAGGGGAGTGAGCTCTCATGCAAGAGTCTAGCTATATACGCATTCCCAGGTAAATACAATAAATATGAAGAAAGAGGGGATGAGAAAAAGTACTAATACAATAGCCAACCTTATATATATTTTTTGTGGGAAATAGCCAACCTTATAGCCCACACTATTGTATGAGTGCATATAGATGATGGGTATAGATGACATGACAGTTCCTTATAGCCATCGGTTGGCTATATTATTAACCATGCTCTAATGCGTTTTTCAAAACCGCCTTTGACTATTGACAAGATTAATAGTACATGAGATGTATAATGTGAAAATTATATCATTGGAAGCTCCTTTCACATACGAATTTGATCGTATTCTTTGTGTAAGTTGCATGTCATATAATATTACTCTAACATTTGGTCAAAGTTAGCCTCGAAAAATGCATTAGGCCCTGTAGATGGAAGGAGGGAGTAGTAGTGGAAGTGGATCCTCTAACATAGGTATCCCTGCCTTACCCTCACTTTCGGTCACTTACTGGCGGACCCCATGCTTGCTAGGCTCCGCATGTCAGTTACTCAATGGGTTCGTCCACATCAGGGGATTCTCATTCGTAGTATACTCCCTCTGTTTTTATTTACTCCGCATAAAACAGAGGGAGTGGTAGTATAAATGACGCGGGAGGGGTAGGGGGATGGACGTCGATTTGCTCTCAATTGCGGCCCCACAAGCAAGCGAAAACGCAAGACGAAGCGTGTTCCATTCGGTGAACGACGTGGAGGGTCCAGCATGCCAAGGTGCAACGTGAATGCGACAAGAGCGATGTACAGTCAAAACCGATTGACCGATCGTTACAGGAACCACTATTCACACCAGAACCATCGCTGCTTGGCCTACGCCAGCCACTACCCCAAAACCACACCTCCTTTCCAGCCAATTCCCCCACCTTTCGATCCCCTAGCCCGCATCAAGCGTCCCCTAGTTCACCGGAAAGCCATGGTGCGTTGCAAGATCACGTACTACAAGATGCTGACGCCGAAGTGCCGCGTAGAAATCGTGGCGGCGGTCGGCTCCACAGACCTCCGTTCCCAAGCTCACTTTGCGGCGGGCCAATCCCCGATTTCTCTGGAGCCAAGCTTCGAGGAGGAGGAAGCCGATCCAATGTTCATGGCGGAGGTCGCGGCGCAGAAGGCTCCCGATGGGTATGAGACGATGGATGTCGACTTGGTGCTGGCGTCCGGGTCCCCCATGGTGCAGGAGGACCAGCGGTTGAACCTAGCGATACTAAAGGAGGACCGGGAGGCAGAGGCTCAATTCGACGCGGAGCGCACACATGCCGCAGCCATAGAGGCTCTCCTGTAGGCGGAACCAGATGTCGTGAATGTGAACTGAGCGCCGGAGGCTCAACTCGACATGGAGCGCGCAGATGCCGCTGCCATCAAGGCCCTCCTGCAGGCAGAACCGGATGTCCTGGACTTGAGCCGAGCAGCGGAGGCTCAACTCAACGCGGAGTGCATGGATGCTGCTGCCATCGAGGCCCTCCTGCAGGTAGAACCGGACGTCCTGGACTTGAACTAGGCGGCATAGGCTGTCTCCGACGTATCTACTTTTCCAAACACTTTTTCCCTTGTTTTGGAATCTAACTTGCATGATTTGAATGGAACTAACCCGGACTGACGCTGTTTTCAGTAGAATTGACATGGTGTTATTTTTGTGTAGAAATAAAAGTTCTCGGAATGACCTAGAAATCAACGGAGAATTATTTTGGAATATATAAAAAATACAGGAAGAAGAATCCATGTTAGCGGGGCCTCCACCTGTCCACGAGGGTGGGGGCGCCCTACCCCCCTGGGCGCGCCCCCCTGCCTCATGGGCCCCCTGTCGCTCCACCGACCTCAAATCCAACTCTATATATTCGTGTTCGGGGAGAAAAATATCAGAGAGAAGGATTCATCGCGTTTTACGATATGGAGCCGCCGTCAAGCCCTAAACTCTCTCGGGAGGGCTGATCTGGAGTCCGTTCGGGGCTCCGAAGAGGGGAATCCGTCGCCATCGTCATCATCAACCTTCCTCCATCACCAATTTCATGATGCTCACCATCGTGCATGAGTAATTCCATCGTAGGCTTGCTGGATGGTGATGGTTTGGATGAGATTTATCATGTAATCGAGTTAGTTTTGTTAGGGTTTGATCCCTAGTATCCACTATGTTCTGAGATTGATGTTGCTATGACTTTGCTATGCTTAATGCTTGTCACTAGGGCCCGAGTGCCATGATTTCAGATCTGAACTTATTATGTTTTCATCAATATATGAGAGTCCTTGATCCTATCTTGCAAGTCTATAGTCACCTATTATGTGTTATGATCCTTTAACCCCGAAGTGACAATGATCGGGATACTTACCGTTGATGACCGTAGTTTGAGGAGTTCATGTATTCACTATGTGTTAATGCTTTGGTCCGGTACTCTATTAAAAGGAGGCCTTAATATCCCTTAGTTTCCAACAGAACCCCGCTGCCACGGGAGGGTAGGACAAAAGATGTCATGCAAGTTCTTTTCCATAAGCACGTATGACTATATTCGGAATACATGCCTACATTACATTGATGAACTGGAGCTAGTTCTATGTCACCCTAGGTTATGACTGTTACATGATCGATCGCATCCGACATAATTCTCTATCACCGATCCATTGCCTACGAGCTTTCCATATATTGTTCTTCGCTTATTTACTTTTCCGTTGCTACTGTTACAATCACTATAAAACCCAAAAATATTACTTTTGCTACCCTTACCACTATTATCATATTACTTTGCTAGTAAATACTTTGCTGCAGATATTAAGTTATCCAGGTGTGGTTGAATTGAAAACTCAACTTCTAATACTTGAGAATATTCTTTGGCTCCCCTTGTGTCGAATCAATAAATTTGGGTTGAATACTCTACCCTCAAAAACTGTTGTGATCCCCTATACATGTGGGTTATCAAGACTATTTTCTGGCGCCGTTGCCGGGGAGCATAGCTCTACTCTTTGAGTCACTTGGGATTTATGTCTGCTTATCATTATGAAGAACTTGAAAGATCAAAGAACCAAGATTTATCCCTCAACTACGAGGGGAGGTAAGGAACTGCCATCTAGCTCTACACTTGATTCACCTTCCGTTTTGAGTAAGCTTGTGACACCTAAACCTGCTTCTGCTATTAATTCTGATATGTCGCATGTTATTGACGATGCCACTTCTACTATGCATGATACTTATGATGAAACTACTTCTATGCTTGGTACTACTGTGCCACTTGGTGAATTTCTTGATGAATAACTTGCTAGGGCTAAAGAGAATGAAATTATTGAAACTGACAATATTGATGAAAGTGATGATGAAGATTCTCCCCCTAGATATGAATTGCCTGTTGTGCCTGAAGGTTATGTTATGGATGAAGAAACTGGTAGAGACTTTCTTGCTTGCAACGATAGGAGTGATCTTAAGAAATTATTAGCTAAGCTGAAACAAAAATCTCTGAATGCTAGAATGAAATATGATCCTGCTTATGCCACTTCACCTATCTTTGTTACTAATAAGGATTATGAATTCTCTGTCAATCCTGAGTTAATTACTTTGGTTGAATCTGATCCTTTCTATGGCTATGAATCTGAAACTGTTGTGGCACATCTTACTAAATTAAATGATATAGCTACCCTGTTCACTAATGATGAGAAAACCCGCTATTATTATATCCTTAAACTATTTCCGTTCTCATTAAAGGGTGATGCTAAGATATGGTTTAATTCTCTTGATCCTGGTTGTGTGCGTAGTCCCCAGGATATAATTTATTACTTCTCTGCTAAATATTTCATTGCTCATAAGAAACTAGCTGCTTTAAGGGAAATATATAATTTTGTGCAAATTGAAGAAGAGAGTCTCCCACAAGCTTGGGGGGGGGGGGCTTCTCCAATTACTTAATGCTTTGCCTGATCATCCTCTCAAGAAAAATGAAATACTTGATATCTTTTATAGTGGACTAACTGATGCTTCCACAGACCACCTGGATAGTTGTGCTGGTTGTGTTTTCAGGGAAAGAACTGTTGATCAAGCTGAAATTCTATTAAATAATATGTTGACTAATGAAAATAATTGGACACTTCCTGAACCAACTCCTAATCCAACTCTGAAGGAAAGGGGTATTCTATTTCTTAGTCCTGAAGATATGCAAGAGGCAAAGACATCTATGAAAGAAAATGGTATTAAAGCTGAAGATGTTGAGAATTTACTAAGGATGGCAATTTTACCCATGGGTACGGGTACCCGCGGGTACCGTACCCGCATGGGTCAGGTATGGGCACAAGTTTATACCCATGGGTAGTACCCATACCCTTCCCGTTAAGTCATGGGTAGGGCACGGGTATGGCCTCATACCCATGGATATACCCATACCCTACCCATTTATAGTAACATGTGGACTTTACCCATGGAGCTCCAACATATGCACAAGGGTCAGTAGTGTCAAAGGAGGTGGGCGACCCAACTACTCCCGTAATTAAGCCTCACACCATCACACGAAATACCTTCACCTTCATTAAATGTTTTTTGTAAAATGTTCTATAAACAAATATAAAATTGTGAATAACTTGTGCACTGCTTGATCTACCCGTTGGTTACCCAATGGGTATGTGTACCTAACGGGTATGGGTACGGGTAAAGTCTCATACCCGTGGGTACGGGTATGAGTAAAAATTTATACCCATTAACTACACGGTTATGGGTATGGTATTGCTATGCCCGCCCCATACCCTACCCATTGCCATCCTTAGAATTTACCTCCTATTGAAGAAATACATGGTCTTACTTTACCGCATGTGGAAGAAATACATGGTCTTGATAACCCGACACAGGTAGTAAAGGTATATTCTCTCTATAGATATGATAAGGCTGAAATCCCTCCTGCTAAGTTTGCTAGCCAATGTTTAGATGAATTTGATAAGTTTATGGTTAAGCAAGAATATTTCAATGCTTATTTTGGTAGACAATTGAAACATAATGATTACATGATTGAACACTTGAGTGATTATATGGCTAATGTTAAAGGTGAACTAAAACTTAGTAGTAAACATGCTTCTATGGTTACCACTCAAGTAAAACAAGTACTTAAAGCTCAGAATGATTTGCTCAATGAATTGAATAGTAAGAATAATGACTTTGTTGTTAGAGTTGCAACTAGAGGTGGTAAAGTTACTCAGGAACCTCTGTATCCTGAGGTCCATCCTAAGAGAATTGAGCAAGATTCTCAGAGAACTAATGTAGATGCACCTAGTCCTCCTAAAAGGAAGAAAAAGAAAAATGATAGGACATTGCATGCTTCTAGTGAACCTGTTGTAGACCCACCTGAGAATCCCAATAATATTTCTATGTCCGATGCTGGAACACAATCTGGTAATGAACATGAACCTAGTGATAATGTTAATGATGATGTTCATGTTGATGCTCAACCTAGCAATAATAATGATGTAGAAATTGAACCTGCTGTTGATCTTGATAACCCACAATCAAAGAATCAACGTTATGGTAAGAGAGACTTTGTTGCTAGGAAGCACGGTAAAGAAAGAGAACCATGGGTTCAGAAACCCATGCCTTTTCCTCCTAAACCATCCAAGAAAAAGGATGATGAGGATTTTGAGCACTTTGCTGAAATGATTAGACCTATCTTTTTGCGTATGCGTTTGACTGATATGCTTAAAATGAACCCTTATGCTAAGTACATGAAATATATTGTTACTAACAAGAGAAAGATACCGAAAGCTGAAATTTCCACCATGCTTGCTAATTACACTTTTAAGGGTGGAATACCAAAGAAACTAGGAGACCCCGGAGTACCAACTATACCATGCTCCATTAAAAGAAACTATATTAAAACTGCTTTATGTGATCTTGGAGCTGGTGTTTGTGTTATGCCTCTCTCTCTTTATATCGTAGACTAGATTTGAATAAGTTGACACCTACTAAAATATCTTTGCAAATGGCTGATAAATCAACTGCTATACCTGTTGGTATTTGTGAGGATGTGCCTGTTGTGGTTGCAAATGTTACTATTTTAACAGACTTTGTTATTCTTGATATTCCCGAGGACGATAGTATGTCGATTATTGTTGGAAGACCCTTTTTCAATACTGCAGGGGCTGTTATTGATTGCACCAAAGGCAATGTCACTTTTCATGTTAATGGTAATGAGCATACGATACACTTTCTGAGGAAACAACCTCAAGTCCATGGTATCAATTCTATTGGAAAGGTTTAAACAATTACTATTGGAGGTTTTGAATTTACTCTACCTACTATCAAGAAGAAATATGATATTCTTATTATTGGGGACGTGCATATCCCCGTTGTGGTAACATAGTGTTATTCAAAATTTCTCTGGTTTCGTGTTACTCGAGATGAGTTTGTTAACAAGACTTGATCAACCTTGTTAGTGGATTCCTTTTGATGAGCATGAGATGGATGAAGTTAGAAAGCACAACCTTCTGTGCCCTCTTTTTACTTTCTATTATTTATATTAAATAAAGCAAAAATAGTATTTTTTCTGTATGTTTTCTGAATTATCAATGCAATAAAAAATACCCCGAAAATAAAAGTTCTCCAAATGCCCTAAAATTTAAATATGATTTTTCTGGAATATTTGAGAATATTTGGCACTGAGAACACAGCAGGGGGAGCAAGCACCTGGCCACGAGGGTCCAGGGCGCACCCCCTGCCTCGTGGGCGCATGGTGGCCCCCCTCCACTTATTCCAGCTACCACACACTCCTTCTTCCTCCCACAAAAATCACCAACCATCTCAAATCTGAGTCCAAGCTGATCTTGCTGCCATTTTCGATCTCCTTGCTCAAAGCTCCACTCACAAAACTGCTTTGGGGGATTGTTCTTTGGTATGTGACTCCTCTAATGGTCCAATTATTTTTGTTCTAGTGCTTTATTCATTGCAAATTTTAGCTGCCTAGGTGACCTTGTTCTTAAGCTTGCATGTCAAATTTATATGGTCAAAAGTAGTTTTTAATGCATGATATATCCTCTAGGCAGTTGTAGGAGTAGTTTCTATCAATTTTGTTGAGTTCGATTCACTTTTATTTTGAAGTTACTAAAAATTTCAGATATTTTCAGAAAAAGATGAAGATATTTTTGAGGGGCTCATCGAGCCAGAGCTCGAAGGATAAGCAAAGTGAGGAGGATAAGAGGCCCGAATATAATCTCCCTCGCACTGCGGAGGTTCATCCGTGTGAATGGCTTTGTGAGAATTTCTTGGGAGCAGCCGGGATTTATGATGATTTTTATGAGTTGGCTGAGAATGCAGGCCTCACCGCCTTCCTCCATGACCAACGCGAACAGTATCTCTTACTCAACAATATCTCTGTGCAAAATTTTCATTTCCATGCTAGGAGCTCACCACCTACGGTGGAATTTTATTTATATGATGAGCATAAGGAGATGTCACTTCGTGATTTTTGTCGGGTTTGTTTGATCCCTTTTGAGGGCAGTGTAGAGGAACCACATCGCGACGATGTGGAAGGGTTTATTGATACAATTGCTGAGGGGAAACGAGGAAGGTTTCCGATGCAAGAATCACTAGCATACATTTTCCTGTTTTACGTTACTTTGCAATATTTGCTAGTAGATGCTTAATTGGTCGCAGAAACTGTGGCAACCTTAGTGCCCCTGATATTGTTATTTTGTGCCATGCTTTTGTTCTGTGATGACACATTTAGTATCGGTGCTATTGTTGCAAAGCGGCTGAACCTTAACCGTACTAAGGGCCCCATTTGGGGAGGTATCTTTGCCTCGCACCTCGCTGCACATTTTAACATACCCATTAGACATTATGAGAAGGAAGAGAAGCTGCTGCCTCCTGTTTTTATAGACTATAAGAGTATGGTAGCACATGATTTTATCATTAAGAATAAGGAAAAGATGCTTAAGTACAAGCTGATATTTGATAAAAATCACCCTGAGAGTATTACTTTGCCTGCTCCTTCCTTGTTTGACTTATCTGCAGGCAAGTACCTTGTTCCACCGGAGGCCATTCACGACTACCGAAACCCCACACCAGCTACAGAGCCAGGGCCGGAACCACAATTTGATCCTCACTGGCAATTTGTTTATCAGTGGAATCCGGAAGAGATTGCCAACCAGTGTCCCCAGGGGGATTCATCTCAGTACAACCACAACTATTACTTTGGATATCCGCCAGGCCAGCCGTGGCCATAGACCAACTTAGTCCAAAAGCCTAAGCTTGGGGGAGTATGTATTTCTCACCGACATTACATTTATGTTCACGCACTCATTTTAGTTGTCGGTGCTCATACTTTTTCATTATAATATCCATGCTAGTTTATTTTTCCTTTTTTATGCTTTCTTCTTGTGTGTTTGATAAACCTTAATAAAAACCAAAAAAATTAGTTGTAGTTTTTAGCTAGTTTACTTTCCATGCCTGTAGTAGTTATAATTAAAAAGAAAACCCAAAAAGATTTCTTGTTCTTCTTTTGCTTGTTGGGAGCTTTCCCGTGTAAATAGTTTTACTTCTTCTCTTTTCTTTGGGGGTCGATAGGAGAAGACCATGATGAAATTGTTGAGTGGCTCTCATATGCATTATTGTTGATCTAACAAAGAGCCCATGTTACCTTGTCTTCTCTCTTGAATTGAATGCTTGCAGATTCCATCTTAGTCCAATGCACGTGCACTATTATTATTATCCACACTATTCGGTCGTGCAAGTGAAAGGCAATAATGATGATTATATGATGAACTTATTGAGATGAGAAAAGCTAGTATGAACTCGACTTCTCTTGTTTTTGTAAATATGATTAGTCCATCATTCCTGATTCAGCCTATTATGAATAAACATGTTTGCAATGACAATCAGAGATTATAGTTGCTTATGCCATGCTTAATTAGCTAGGAGCTTATAATGGTTTACCTTGCGTGCCAACATGCTATTAAAATGGTTGTGATGTGGTATGATAGGGTGGTATCCTATTTTAAACGATTCGAGTGGCTTGACTTGGCACATGTTCACGCATGTAGTTGAAACAAAATCAACATAGCCTCTATGATATTTATGTTCATGGTGCATTATATCCTACTCATGCTTGCATTCGGTGTTGATTAATTTAATGCATGTTCATGATTGTTGTCGCTCTCTAGTTCGTCGCTTCCCAGTCTTTTTCTAGCCTTCACTTCTACTAAGCGGGAATACTGCTTGTGCATCCAATTCCATAAACCCCAAAGTTGTTCCATATGAGTCCACCATACCTACCTATATACGGTATCTACCTGCCGTTCCAAGTAAATTTGTATGTGCCAAACTCTAAACCTTCAAATAAACATTCTGTTTTGCATGCTCGAATAGCTCATGTATCAACTAGGGTTGTTTGTATCTTCCATGCTAGGCAGGTTATTCTCAAGAGGAGTGGACTCCGCTCCAAACTCACAAGAAAATGGCTGGTCACCGGGATGCTCAGTCCCATGCTTTATGCAAATCAAATCAAAATAACTGCAAACAAAACTCCCCTGGAACTCTTGTTAGTTGGAGGCACTCGTTGTTTCGAGCAAGCCATGGATTGATGCTTGTTGGTGGAGGGGGAGTATAAACTTTACCATTCTATTTGGGAACCGCCTATATTGTGTGTAGCATGGAATATATCGAGATCTCTCGGTTGTTATGTTGACAATGAAAGTATACCGCTCAAAATATTATTCATATCTATTTCAAAACCGAGCTCTGGCACCTCTACAAATCCCTGCTTCCCTCTATGAAGGGCCTATCCATTTAATTTTATGTTGAGTCATCATCCTCTTATTAAAAAGCACTAGTTGGAGAGCACCACTGTCATTTGCATCCATTACTATTAGTTTACATTGAGTATGACTTGACTGGATCTCTTTTACCATGAATTACAATGTCTAGTCAGCCCTTGATCTTTAAAGGTGATCTGCATTTATGTCTTGCGGTCTCGGAAAGGGCTAGCTAGATACCATCATGTTATATCATATTATGATTGTTTTGAGAAAGTGTTGTCATCCGAGATTTATTATTATTGTTCGCTAGTTGATTATGCCATTGATATGAGTAAGCATGATACCTAAATGTTCTTGTGAACATGGTTAGTTCATAATCTTTGCTGAAAACTTGAATCCTGGATTTACATATTTACAACAACAAGAGCAAACAGAGTTTGTAAAATTTTTTCTTTATCACTTTCAGTTTATCAACTAAATTGCTTGAGGACAAGCAAAGGTTTAAGCTTGGGGGAGTTGATACGTCTCCGTCGTATCTACTTTTCCAAACACTCTTGCCCATGTTTTGGACTCTAACTTGCATGATTTGAATGGAACTAACCCGGACTGATGCTGTTTTCAGCAGAATTGCCAGGGTGTTATTTTTGTGCAGAAATGAAAGTTCTCGGGATGACCTGGAAATGAACGGAGAATTATTTTGGAATATATAAAAAATACTAGAAGAAGAATCCACTTCAGGGGGCCTCCACCTGTCCACGAGGGTGGGGGGCGCGCCCTAACCCCTGGGCGCGCCCCCTGCCTCGTGGGCCCCCTGATGCTCCACCGATCTCAAATCCAACTCTATATATTCGTGTTCGGGGAGAAAAAAAATCAGAGAGAAGGATTCATCGTGTTTTATGATATGGAGCCGCCGCCAAGCCCTAAACTCTCTCGGGAGGGCTGATTTGGAGTCCGTTCGGGGCTCCAGAGAGGGGAATCCGTCGCCATCGTCATCATCAACCTTTCTCCATCACCAATTTCATGATGCTCACCGCCGTGCGTGAGTAATTCCATCGTAGGCTTGCTGGACAGTGATTGTCTGGATGAGATTGATGTTGCTATGACTTTGCTATGCTTAATGCTTGTCACTAGGGCCCGAGTGACATGATTTCAGATCTGAACCTATTATGTTTTCATCAATATATGAGAGTTCTTGATCCTATCTTGCAAGTCTATAGTCACCTATTATGTGTTATGATCCGTTAACCCCGAAGTGACAATAATCGGGATACTTACCGGTGATGACCGTAGTTTCAGGAGTTCATGTATTCACTATGTGTTAATGCTTTGGTCTGGTACTCTATTAAAAGGAGGCCTTCATATCCCTTAGTTTCCAATAGACCCCGATGCCATGGGAGGGTAGGAAAAAAGATGTCATGCAAGTTCTTTTCCATAAGCATGTATGACTATATTCGGAATACATGCCTACATTACATTAATGAACTCGAGCTAGTTCTGTGTCACCATAGGTTATGACTGTTACATGATCGATCGCATCCGAGATAATTCTCTATCACCGATCCATTGCCTACGAGCTTTCCATATATTGTTCTTCGCTTATTTACTTTTCCGTTGCTACTGTTACAATCACTGTAAAACCCAAAAATATTACTTTTGCTACCTTTACCACTATTATCATATTACTTTGCTACTAAATACTTTGCTATAGATATTAAGTTATCCAGGTGTGGTTGAATTGACAACTCAGCTGCTAATACTTGAGAATATTCTTTGGCTCCCCTTGTGTCGAATCAATAAATTTGGGTTGAATACTCTAACCTTGAAAATTGTTGCGATCCCCTATACTTGTGGGTTATCAGAGGCTCAACTCAATGAGGAGCGCGCGGATGCCGCTGCCATCGAGGCCCTCATGTAGGCGGAACCGGACGTCCTCGACTTGAACCGGGGGGTGCTCTCGTCTGTGCAGAGCGCCCACACGCTCCGCGTGAATGAGTAGTTGGAGGCCAAGGACAACCACGGTGCGGAGACACACGTCGGCAGCTACGCTGGTTCGAGCTGGCAGCCAAAGACGATGAGGTCGTCTCGTTCCACGAGAAGTGATAGTTTTTCTTTATGTTGTTGTTTTTAGGGATCTTTTGCTATGAATTTTTTAGAGTGGTCTTTTGTTGTGTAAAAACATATATTGTTATGCAAGCCGGTTGACTTTCATCATTTGGGTCAGTCTACCATTTCAGGCGGTTGGATGAATATCCTACGCCTCCTAACCCTTTTTCCTCACCTCTTCTTCTTCCCCAACAGACCACCGCACAGGCCATACGGATCCACCCCAACATGCGGTTGGATAAACATAATGTATGAACGAAAATTATCTGTCAGCGGTAGCACGTGTCAGTGAGGGTGTGTTCCCTTGGTTGGTTTTGCGGCATGCAGGAGCGGTTGTGTGAGGGTGCAATGTGACCGCGCCGTGCAGGAGCCGCCGTGTGAGGGTGTGGTGCGACCGCGACAGCCATGCACAAGTGTACCTCCTTTTCTCTACTCTAATGAAAAATCGAGTTGGTGATGACGGTGTGCCTGCCATCTTGTAATATAGACCGTCCGATCTACATTTGACGGATAGAAAGAAAACTATGAAAATTTTACAAAAAAATCCACACCTCTCTCCACATTTACAGATAAGGCCTTTCCTCCTTCATCCTTATCTCCCACAACCTCATTACTGAGCAATTAAAAAAGGAAGTCTCTGAAACAATCTGGCATGGTGTTGCTGCCGGTGCCGTCCATCCCCATGCCTCCGCCCACTCCGACCACCAGTCACCACCACGCCCCACTCCTCCTCACCTTATCTCTCATATTTCTCGAGATATCATTTTTCGATGAAATTCTCGAGATACCGTTTTTCCGATAAAATTCTTGAGATATCATTAGTTTTTACACATGGGATTACTCTTGCATGGGGCAATCACAACAGGTGTTTTGTAAAAAATTGCATCTTGATGTTACGTGCAACGCACGAACATCTTGCTAGTAATTTTGAAAACTTTAGGCAAGCTTGGCAAAATGTGTGGCAAAGTATGGCAATGCAACTCCTAGAACCAAACAGGATAAGAAGGTACATACTAGGAGTACTATTGTTAAAAAAGAAAGGTGGGGTTTTCCTTCGCGGGATTAATCGATACAAATCCTCGTTTGACGTGGCAATTTATGCGTATTTTTTCTCCAAAGCCCAAAGAGCTAACCATCTCACTCCTCATTGCTTGATTAATACAGCGCCATGCAAACAAACCTTCTCACTTCCACATGCATGCAAGGGTATATTAATGTCCTTGGTTGCTAGTACGAGGCAAACCCCATCAATTTTGCCTCGATTAGTGTTAGTGGCATTTTGCAAATTGTAATTTTGATATACTAGCCTTGTGTACAAAATAATGGAGGTAGTAACTATTTGACTTCCTTCCCCATTGCGGTGACGTCGATGATATCTCAAACGTTGTGGTTTGGTGAAGTGTGTTCCCCATTGTTTTGTACACAAGAGGGGTGAGGGTTATATCGAGAGCATGTCTGCGAGAAAGACACCTCGGGAGAGAGTGTTTGAGCATGTGTGAGAGACCACCGATGGAGAGTGAAACTACACATAAAAGACTGATGCACACATTGACTAAAGATATAAATTGTATCCAAATAGTAGAATGGGATCATGATATTTGCAATTCGCGTAAGGAACGGTCATTGATCCATCAAACATCTAGATTCTATTGAATTTGAGCATGTCTATGTTATTTTTCACATAATTGATCCACATAGTTAGTATTTTGAACTCCAGACAATGCATCGCTTTAGCAATCGAATATAAACGTGAGTATAGTTCATGTTGTGTGTGTAAAGCACATTATACACATGAAAGTTACACAATGAACATTATAAATAGCTAGCTATGAACTAGCATACATTTGAATTAAACTTAAGATGGTTAAAAAATCGAATTCAACATGGAGTACATTCAATTATTTGAATTCGATATCATGGCATTTGTAAATCATACCTAAATTATGGGGGCACCAATCTTTGCTCTGATTTTGTACATAATAGCATATATACTGGTGTACAAAATATATTCAAATTTAGCTCCTCCATTCCAAAATAATCGTAGTTATAGGATTTTCAAGTGTCAAAATTTCAAAAAGAAGCAGATAATTTAATGAGTTTTTCAAACATACAAGGTCAAATTTAACGTTGTCTATTTAGGTCAATCCTCAAAGTTCAAGAGTACTCTAAACGTGAATGCTTTTGTTTCAAAATTTCGAACAAAGCGCCAAAAGAGCCTCTACTCACCCAAAACCGCGTGAGACCAATGTTTGGTAGTAGAAGGAAATTACTTTTCTAACTCCGACCCGTGAAACCTACCGTCCTGGCATCCAAAGATCTAAACCGGGGTAGGTTTGTAGCTTCATCTAGACGCAACGCAACCGCCTCCGAAAAACATTCATACACAATGGCCGCCTAAGCACACATGCGCGTGGCCGAAATCGCTCTCGCCCACTATTTGGGACACCTGGGATTACCATCCTACCCCCGACCCGCTGTAGGTCCGAAATTTAAGAGGGGGCAAAGTTTGTACTTTCCCCAAATTTCAAACAAGCGTGTCCCATCTGTTCAAAAAAGCCAAAAACAAGCGCGTCCCAGACCGAAACATGGTTCTCCCTTAGCTCCCCCCCCCCTGTCCGATTCCCCACTCGTACTCTGTGGGCGCCAAAACTACCTCTCCACCAGCCGCGAAACCCCTGCGTCCTCCGTCCGCCACCCCATCCCACCCATCAACCGCCGCCCTCCTCCATCACGCCGGAGCTGATATCCCGACATCATCGTCCACCGCAACACCCTCCATGGCTAGTAGTCGAAGCTGAGGCCGAGCTGTCTGTACCTGAGCCAGTTCAACCACGCCGTCATGCGCATCACCGATGCCGCTACAACTTCTCCACCGCCCACCGCGTCCGAGCTGTTCCTACTATGCCGTCCTTCGCCGCCTTGGATCTGCTTCCACTCCGCCGACATACGGCCACAGCAACACAGTCAACAATTTGTCCATGGGTTCGTCCAAGCCTGCACCCTCCTCCAAAACATCGGTTTCCCCGGCAAAAAGAAGAAGATCAGTGTGACATATGGAGACGACCACACTGGCAACCGGAAATGGTACTCCTCTTCCCTTATTCGTGCAAATATTATGTGTCTGCTTGCACAGTATTCATCCCATAGAAGACACTAGTTGACCGCTTCTTCTTGATACTAGATGTTCCTAGTAACTCGCGATGCACAAGGTTTCTCCTCACATACTATTTCACCTTAGCTAGAGGTCCGTCGCCCCCCTGGATTTCAATTCCTGGTCAGTTGATTCCCAATTAACGGAAGCATTCCCCGGTGTAACAGGTGCTAGTCCGCCTATTACGCCGGGGAAGCAACGCCTCGGTGTTTAACTTAGGGGCATGTGGGGCCTAGATCTGCTGGCGCCCGATCTGGAGATTGGCCGGGATTAAAGGGATGGCCTGGGGTGCTACCAAGAAAGGCGGTGGTGTGAGGTCGAGGGGAGGGCGGAGTGGCAGAGGCAGGGGTCTGGGCTAGTGGTCACTCGCGGTTCGAGAAAGATTGTCAACAGTGACTGGCGGGAGGTAGATAGAGGCCATCTGCCCATTCCTTATAGATCGGACGATTCATAAAAAATCGACTGACCTATTTATTTTCAGTCGACTGTTATCTTGATAGGACCACATGTGGTGGTGTGCTGGAGGAGTACCTGCATTTCCTGTGCTCATATATTACAAAATCATACGGAGTAGAATCTAATTTTATTTGCCATGCAATGTTGTAGAGCTATCATATGTCTCTTGTCATTTATTTTCAGCCACCTGCTATCTGCTACTTTTACAGTGCACTAGTTTTGCACACAGTTCACCCATACTCTCACTATTGTGTTTTTACGCAAGGTATTTCAGACTCTGCTGCTATGAGAGAAGCAAGAAAGAAAAGAGAGAACTCGCTCCAGCATCGTACGCGGATAGGCCAGACACGTTTCAACCTTATAATAGGTGCAGTGTCAGCAGATGGAGACGGTAAACGTAGCTCTGGAGTTGATGACCTCGCTCGCAATGAACCACCATTCCACGTGCTTGCTTTAACTTTACGGTGCCATATGTGGTTGCATGTTGCATATGGTGTCTAGCTTGTATTCGAAAGGCCGAAGTCGGTCTTTATTAAGATAAGGAAATATATTTTTTACGTGAACCACCATCCCGTGAGCACCAGAAGACAAATAGCCAGTCAGGGCACTGGCCGAGCTAGTGACAAGCCCAGCACAGACATGCATCACCTGGAATCCAACTAAAAAGCCATGATGGTGGTGAAGCAGTCCGCCTCCCACCAGGCTCTCAGGTCCTAGATGATCACGCTCACCACTCTAGACGGATGTCTACCTTGTATTGCTTCCAATTTGGTTAAATTGCATCTGCTTAGCTTACACATTATACCTTTGAATATGACATGCCTTCCTGTTTTTGGTACATACTAGTACATCTATCTATTAACCATGTTCTTACATCAAACTAATGTTCTTGTGTATCCCTCATCAATCACTTATGATGAGGCAGTCAGGCCAGTGGACTACTGTGAGTAAAGATCCCCATTTAAAGAATGCAGTGTCAACCTCCTGACATGATTCTCAAGAAACAGTAAGGCTAGATGAAGATAGTGAACGTAGCTCTGTAGTTGATTACCGCATTTCCCCTACACTAGCATCGCAGGTGCTTGCTCTAACTTGGCAGCATGATATGTGGTTGCATGTTGCATATGGTGTCTAGATTGTAATTCTTCCAATCTGGTTAAATTGCATGTGCTATTTTGCTTAGTTTATACATTATACATGTTAATGTGACATGCCTTCCTGTTTTTAGTACATAGTACATCTGTCTATTAAGCATGTCCTTACATAAAACTATTGTTTTTTTGTATCCCGCATCAATCAATATGACGAGACATCTTTAGTATATGCAGTGTGATATTAGTTGCATATTTCATATGATTTATAGCATGTGCTGCTTCTAATTTGTTGAAATGCCATTTATGATGGGACGCTTTTAACTTGGCAGAGTCATATTGGTTGCATCTTTCATGTGGTGTCTAGCTTGCATTGCTTCTTATTTGTTGAAATGTTTCTGCTTAGTTTACACAAACAGTTGTGAATATGCCATGCCGTCCTGTTTTTCGTATTATTCCATCCTGGTATCATGTGTTTGCCTTACATCAAAGTAGTCATTGTCAGTAATATGCATGAATGAGTTCTGAAGAGTGAATTTTATTGCTTTTTCTTGTCGGTTTTACTTGACAATTAAAAAAATCAATAAAGCAGAAGGAAGTTAGCAAGGCAGTAGATAAAGGTGCTCCTTCCAAACCGAGGGCCTCTACAGATTCTACTCCTCCATCCCCCCGAGATGATTTCCAAGACAACACATGCATAGACACTCAACGTAGTTATGTTGATGATGAGCACGTCTCCCCTAGTGCATCATCATAGGTGCTCCCTCTAACTTGGCACTGTTATATGTGGTTGCATGTTATGTATGATGTCTAGCTTGTATTGCTTCTAATTTTGTGAAATTCTATCTGCTTACTTTACACATTATACTTGTGAATAAGACACGTGTTCCTATTTCCAGAACATACAATATCTGTCTATCACACCATGTTCTTACATCAAAGTACTACTGTTGTGTAACCTGCAACAATCACTTATCATAAGACACGTTGGAATTGGGAGTGTGATATAGGTTACATCTCGCATTCTTTTCTAGCTTGTACTACTTCTGATTTGTTGAAATGGCACTTATGACAAGACAATTTCAACTTGGTAGGGTGATATTCGTTGCATCTTTCATATGGTGTCTAGCTTTCATTGCTTCTAATTTATTGAAATGCCTTCTCCTTACTTTACACATCATTAGTTGTGAATATGCAATGCTATGAATATGAAATGGCACTAATGATGAGAGACCTTTAACTTGGTAGTGTGATGTTGTTTGCATCTTGCATATGATTTATTTCTTGTACTGCTTCACATTTGTTTAAACTCCATTTATGATGAGACACTGTTAACTTGGCAGAGCGATATTTGAAGCATCTTTCATATGGTGTCTACCTTCCATTGCATTGCTTCTAATTTAATGAAATGTCTTCTGCTTAGTTTAGTAGTTTACACATCATAGTTCTGGTTATCTCATGCCGTCCTGTTTTTCGTACATATTGCATCCTCTTATCATGTGGTTTTCTAACATCAAAGTTCAGTTCATCTGTATCACGCTTCAATTTGTTTTGAAGAACTAAATTATTATTCGTTTTTCTTGTCGGCTTGACTTAACATGGCACAGAGAAAGAGGAAGCAACATAGATTGATAGGGAACATGAGGCGGAAGAGTCCTGCAGATTCTGTTGGTACTGATGGTGCAATAGAAGGTCAAAGTCCAGCGGAAAATTGAACAAACAGGGTATCCCGTGCTACATGAGCTGCAGAACAAGCCAAATAGAAACAAATAGCTGCCACCAAACAAGCAGAGACAGCCCTAGTTGTTGCAACACCTTCCACCGTACCACCAGCTGCGCGATTTACTCGTTGGTCAACTCAGCTAGCAGCACGTTCCCAAGCTCCCTTGCCACCTGACACTACTTCTGAAGCACTCTTGACACAAGATGAGTTGGCAAGATTAGATGAACTTTGTGACCTTCAACAGGAAGAAGGTAGTTGCTGGAGTCAAGTTACAGTTGCATGCTTCTTTATATGTAGTCTCGCAGTTTGATGTACACTAACACTTCCTATGTTCGTTGTTGGACTAGCACCTAGGTGCAAGAGGAAACAAACATCAGGGATAATGCTCAATAGGTTAACTAAATCTAGAGGAGGAAGATTGGAGATCCGTTTTGAGGCAGGTTTCAAAAGGCCATGTGATGCTACAGATTCAGCCAAGTTACTATCAGAGGCAGCAGTTGCCGGTAGGTGTCATGTACGTATCCTCCCAACATGGATTCAGTACAGGAATGACAAAGACGAAACCCAGTTCAACACCTTCGTCGACCATTTATCTGTAAGTATGGTTATGTATGGAAACTAGTAATATCGTCTTGCTCTGTCCCATACTTTCTAGGTTGCTGATAATTAGACTCCCATAATTTTCAACATATGAGGTTCAAGTTGGATAGCCAAGATGATACAATCAAACAAGCTTGCACCCATGTTTTCAAGTCTGCTCGGCGACAGTATCAGTATAACTTGAGGAGAACTCACTTTGAAGGCAAGGCTAACAGTGAACTTGCCCAAATATCTCCAGTGGAAAATATATCGGATGAAGACTAGAGAGGCCTCGTTAAACACTGGTCTGATCCGAAGTATCAGGTACATTATATATATGAGATTAGATCACATGTTGAAGTCCTATTTACGCATGTGCCACACAAATCTTTCTTCTTGTAGGTGAACTATTCAAAGAACAAGGCCAACCATACGGAAGTGAAATTCCAACAGATGACAGGATCTCGTAGCTATATTGCACACCGCGAGGCTCTTGTAATTAGCTGTTGTTTCACTCTTTGCGCTCTACCCTATTATCAGATCTATATTGGCTTGCTCGAAATGCAGAGGAAAGCCTGCAAGGACCAAAAAGTACCTGAGCCAAATGTTGTGGAAATCTTCAAGGACCGTCACACCAGCAAGACGAAGGGCATGACTACACCAGTCAAAGCCGCTCTTGTAAGTCCTTAATCCTCATGCCTTTTAACTACTACTTACTCTGACTCATGCCTTGAACTACATGGTTTGCAGCCAATGCCTATTACTCTTTTCAATTTTATACACAATTGTGTTAGCGTATCATTGCACCTTACAAGGTTTAAAAGAGAGGAGTGATGTTCCTTTGATCTTGACCTGTAATCTAGTTTCGTGCTGGACTTGCCCACACAATGTTACAATTGCCTGTTTGTCTGTTCTCAGTTGTTTTGTGATATGAATGATGTCATACTATGCTTACCGTATTATAAACTTTGTCTCCTTATCCTTAGCTGTCAACACAGTGTGAAGAAATAGACAATACATTAGCCATGGTACATGGTCCTATGTTTGGTTTTACATGGGTTCACCAGAATAAGTTCCGTATATAGACCAAAGCTATTTTGTTTGGTTTTGCTGCCTCCTTAATATCTTCAGTTCTGGTACTACTAATGTAAAAACTCAACTTTTCAGCAAGCTATGGAAAAAATGGTGGAACCACCACCTTCTGAAGGTGGCAAGGCAACTATCACCGCGTGTCAGCTCTTGATGCAGTGGGTCAGTACCTGTCCACTGGCAGTGCCAAAAGCATGTTCCTGCATAATACTGGGTTGGTTGTTAAGGCAATCTCGTCCAAACTGCCTCATGATCAAGATATGCAAGCTCAAAACAATGTTATATCTTCGCTCCAGACACAACTCCATCCCCTAACAGAGACCCTTTGTGAAACAAGGACAGACATTGTTCGATGTTGTCAAGATATGCATGGTTTTGAAACCAGACTATCGGACTTTTACTATGTTGTTCAGGAGTCTAGGAGAAATTAAGGCGAAGGTTATGGTGCTCCATCGGACAATACAACATGAAAGCGTAACAATCAGGTCAAATGAATCGAGCTTCTGAACTTCTGGTGGTGCATTTATCCGCCAGATTGTTAACTTTTATGCCAACCTTCCTTTTGTTTTATAGTTGTATTTTTTTTGTTGCGATACAAAATTTGTTCTTAACGTGCAGCCACCGGCTGAAGAAAACAGTAAGCCATTTTTATATAGTGTATGGTGTTCCCTATATTTGCACTAGTGGCGATCTTTGATGCCTAGTCCATGTAATCTGTGCAATCACCTTAATAGCCTAGCGTTAGTTTCGGGCTTATTTATTTCCTACTCTTCTTTTTCCCTGGTTTGCTAGTGGACGCAACAACCATGGGCCATATACGGACCATGGTAACCTTGACCCTGCTACGAGCCAGAGGATCCATGGGCCTCCTCCGGGCCGTAGGATCCATGGGCCTCCTACGGGCCGTCGATAAATGGGCCTCCAACAGGGCCGTAGAATCGGTGGCCTCGGGCCGTCGGATAAATGGGTCAACATGGGCCGTAAACGGGCGTAATTGGTATCGGCCCAACATAGTAACGGGCCATTAACAGGCCGGAGGACAGCAAAGGCTTAATTCTATCACAGGCATAACGGGTCGTTAATGGGACATAATATAGGACGGGCTGGAAACGGCGAATGGGTTAACTGGCGAGAAACGGGCCGAGCCTTGCCACGGGCCGAATTTGGCCCACTAGGGGAACAGGCCAGTAACGGGCCGGAAGTAATCGAGGGCCGGAAAGGAGGCCAAGAACGTATGGGCCGTTAGTAGGCCGAAAGCTAACATGGGCTGGAACAACCCATGTGAATCATGGGCCCTTAACGGGTACAAAGAAATTTACTGTTCATTATGGGCTAGAGTCATCGTGGGCCTCTAAAGGGCCTAAAGATACGAAGGCCTCATATGGGCCGAAAGACGTCGTGGGCCATACATGGGCCGAAAGTGAAACGGGCTGGTGTTATATTCGACAACCCACATGACGTTGTTGGGCCGATTTTGGGTACGCCCTAACGGGCCCTGAGTTACCGGGTCGTAAAATGGGCTATTTGCGAAGAGACCGTTAACAGGCTTTTCATGGGCCGGTCTGCTAACTTTTGACCAAGTAAAATGGGCCGGCTTTTGTAAGCTAAATGGGCCTGTGGTGGGCCGTCGCACGTGTCGACATATCATAGGCGCCTATCTGACCCACTGACGAGCTGACACGTGTTTCCTCCGGCCAATCAGAATTTTACACGTGGAAATTTCCCGTTGGTCTCGGCTGTTAACGGGTTATCGGATCCAAAACCGGACCCGATAGCTTAACGGCGACCCGTTACGGTGGAAGCCACGTGTCGATCACCCTTGACGAAAGCACTTCTGTGACGCGCGATTTATCGTCATGGAAGTGGACACTTCCGTGATGATAATTTCCGTCATGTCATGGAACACTTCTATGACAGCACAAGTATGACTATCTTGATTCTGTCATAAAATTGTCATGGATGTACATGCATGACAGAAAACGTGACCTACTGTGACAAACATGTATCATCATGGAAGTGTCTTTTTTTGTAGTGTCACCAAATGGGCGGAAGTGGAAGTCGTCTGCACCATCCCAGCCGGGTCCGCGGTCAAGTTCATCAAGGGCCTTGTGAGCCGGTTTGGGGTACCTAACCGCATCATCACCGACAACGGCTCGCAGTTCACTAGCAATCTCTTCAAGACATATTGTGCTAACCTTGGAACGCATATTTGCTACGCTTCGGTGGCACACCCCAGGAGCAATGGCCAAGCCAAGCACGCCAATGCGGAGGTCTTGAGAGGTCTCAAGACCAAGACCTTCAAGAAGAAGCTCGAGGCCTACGGGAGGGGCTGGCACGACGAGCTCTAGTCTGTGTTGTGGTCCGTCTGCACCACCATCACCAAGCCAACAGGCGAGACCCCATTCTTCCTCATCTACGGAGCAGAAGCGGTTCTCCCTCATGAGTCATGTCATCGCTCCGCGCAGGTCCTGGCGTTTGATCAGACGCATCAGGACGTGATACGTCTCCATCGTATCTA
The DNA here is from genome assembly GCF_018294505.1 of Triticum aestivum. Lineage (NCBI taxonomy): Eukaryota > Viridiplantae > Streptophyta > Magnoliopsida > Poales > Poaceae > Triticum > Triticum aestivum. The sequence continues at coordinate 242,730,527 of NC_057794.1, forward strand.
CTTTTCCAAACACTTTTGCCCTTGTTTTGGACTCTAACTTGCATGATTTGAATGGAACTAACCCGGACTGACGTTGTTTTCAGCAGAATTGCCATGGTGTTGTTTTATGTGCAGAAAACAAAAGTTCTTGGAATGACCTGAAACTCCATGGAATATCTTAGAATAAATAATAAAAAATCCTCGCCAAAGATGAAGACTAGGGGGCCCACACCCTGTCCACAAAAGTTCTCTCTGATATTTTTCTCCCCGAACACGAATATATAGAGTTGGATTTGTCATTAGGGCCCGAGTGCCATGATTTCAGATCTGAACCTATTATGTTTTCATGAATATATGTGAGTTCTAGATCCTATCTTGCAAGTCTATAGTCACCTACTATGTGTTATGATCCGGCAACCCCGAAGTGACAATAATCGGGACCACTCCCGGTGATGACCATAGTTTGAGGACTTCATGTATTCACTATGTGTTAATGCTTTGTTCCGGTTCTCTATTAAAAGGAGGCCTTAATATCCCTTAGTTTCCAATAGGACCCCGCTGCCATGGGAGGGTAGGACAAAAGATGTCATGCAAGTTCTTTTCCATAAGCACGTATGACTATTTACCGAATACATGCCTACATTATATTAGTGAACTGGAGCTAGTTCTGTGTCACCCTATGTCATGACTGTTACATGCTGAACCATATCCGGCATAATTATCCATCATTGATCCGGTGCCTACGAGTTTTCCATATACTGGTTTACGCTTATTTACTTTTCCGTTGCTACTGTTACAATCACTACAAAAATACCAAAAACATTACTTTTGCTGTCTTTACTTTGTTACCATTATCACCACTATCATATTACTTTGCTACTAAACACTTTGCTGCAGATACTAAGTTTCCAGGTGTTGTTGAATTGACAACTCAGCTGCTAATACTTGAGAATATTCTTTGGCTCCCCTTGTGTCGAATCAACAAATTTGGGTTGAATACTCTACCCTCGAAAACTGTTGCGATCCCCTATACTTGTGGGTTATCAGGACGCCATGCGGGGGATGGACCTTGTGCTGGGGGACGAACGCCGCCGCCAAGCCTCGCTTCGAGCGGCAAGGTACCAGTAGGCACTGCGACGGTATCACTGTCGCAGCCTCCGCTCGAGGACGCTCGAGGTGGGCGACCTCATCCTAAGGCGGATGCTCTCCAAGGAAGGGCTGCATAAGCTCTCACCCATGTGGGAGGGCCCGTTTAGGATTTCCCACGTTTCCAGGCCTGGTGTCGTGCGCCTGGAGCCGCAGGACGGGATCCCCATCCAGAACGCCTGGAATATCTAGCACCTCTGGAAGTTCTACCCATGAAGCAAGGCCCAGTGCCTATGAAGGTCTCTGCTTGTGACACTCTCACGTAATAATGAGTGGGGCTGTACACACCCCGAAGTCTCTGGAATGCCACCCTCGGGCCTCGGGGGCTCCCTCCCACATCTTTGTGGCAACACTTAGCTCCGCGCTGGTGAGAAGACTAGACTAGGTGCCGGACACGGCTGTTCATCTAGTTTCTGTATTTGGCTTGCCCCTTTTTAGTGGAATTTGAAGTTCTGGCATTTCTCGATTGCTCGGTTAAACCCTTTTTCTCTCTACTTCTTCGCCCGGTTCTTAATTTCGCGCCAGGGAGGGCGGCAGTTGCCCGACGATCTCCCTCGCGTGTCTCGCGCGGGGGCTGGGCAGGTGTGTGCGTGCGTGCGCTAGGCTAACCTAAGCCAGGGACACGCCTCGCCAAAACCCTATCGCTCTAGAGCTTAGGCTCCCCTAACCATCGCGAGGCACCCTCGATTGAGCTCGCGGTTGGCGCGCCCATCTAAGTTCATGCCCCACATGTACCACGACATGGTGCGCCGGGCCATGATCATGAGGCCTCGCGCAAGGAAGGATAGGGCACCCGACGAATGTCCTCACAATTTCTGCAGCTTTGTGGTGCCTCCCGAGGTCAACGGCTCCCGAGCCAGCAATAAGGAGGGCTTACCAGGTGCGAGAGGCCGCGCCCACATGAGGCAGGAAACTACCCTGGGCGCATCCAGCTAAGTTATCCTTCTATGTATACATGAAGCACGAACGCCATAACACAACACAGAAGCAATAAACATAACACAAGTGGCATGAAAATTACGGTTCATTACGCGCCCTTGCAGGGGCCCATACTTGTTTCATGTAATGTAGGAGGAAAGGAAAGGACAGGCAAAAGTGGCTCCTACTACGTGGCTACTCACGAGGATCAGCCGCCCAGGCTCAGCCAGAGCCCACCCCGCGCTTCACTGTGGCACGGCGATGGGACGACCCGCCACGGTCCTCGTAGCGAGCCCAACGACATGGCGGCTGGTCGTAGCCGCCACTGCTAGAACTTATGTCGAAGGAGGAGCAGTCGTTGCCGAACGAGCCACGGCCGTCGCCAGGGGCGAGTCCACCCTCGTCCTCATGACGACCGTCGCCAAGGCCGAGCACTTCGTCGCCATCGCTGTCTTCAGGGCAGCACCCGGCGCGGCGACCATCTTCCCCGAACACCCTCATGAAGAGGGTCGTGGCATCGTCGTACTTGAAGTTGAGGGTGCACCACCGGCTCAGACCGCACGCGGGCAAATGTCTGCCAGCCGCGGGCCAGGGCTATGTTTCCCGTGATGGAGACCTCCACCGCGACCCATGAAGCCTTGCTGCAACAGCCGTCGGCCTACAGCCAGAGGCCGCCAGGACCCGTGGCCGGCAGCTCGTCGGCAAAGGAATGCGGGAGCTGAAGCTAGGTGCCGGTCGGGTTCTCCGACCACACGACGAACTCCGCCAGCACCTCCGATGAATGGAAGCGCGGCCGGGGAGGCCGGGCGACCATGGCGCGCCTCCCTTCATGGGTGGGACTGCCGCGTCTCAAGCGGCTCCCGCCACGCGAGGAGGCGCCGCTGCGGCTGCCAGGAACGGCGCCGAACCCCAAAGAAGTTCGCCCGCACCCTCAAGGGGTCACGGTAGGGGTCACGACATGCTTGCGGGGACAGCAACGACCCCGCTTGGGCAGTGGAGAGTCGGGCCCCTCATGGCGCGCCTTCCCCTTCTCCGCGGCCGTGAATATATTTGTCGGTGCCATGGGTATCAGAACAAAATGGCGGAGCAAGGAGGAAGAAGAGGAAGCAAGCGGGATAGAGGAAGAGATGAGCAACGAGGGCTCCTCCCCTCTCCTCATTTATAGCCAGAGGCAGGCCAACCGCCGGCCTCCATGATCCAAGGTAATGATGATTTTCTTCTGCATACAGCAGGGTCTCGTCAAGTCGGGCAGTTGCTGAGGTAGCGTGGGGAAGCGGAGATGCCCACGACCTATCAATCACCACGCGTCAATCAAGGCCGCAGGCAGTTGGGGCCCGCGGTGCTCCGCACTTACCCTTTGGCTTCTCCTTGAAGCCAAGTCCAAGCACACCTTGGGACCGGGGGCTACTATCGGCATCCTGGGAACGGGGGTACCCTGACTTGCCTGCCTACGGCCTAGGGCGTGTCTCCACCAATGGCCTGGTACGACCCATCTTCATCAGCAACCACTCAAGACCCTCGTGAGGGGCCAAGCTTAGCGAGGCAGATGACACCAAGACCTCCTCTGGGGTGGTCTCGCTAGGCTGGCTCCCGAGGAGCGGAGATATCTATGCAAGGGGCACCTAGCGAGGTCCGTGTGACGTGAGCCATGATGACCGAAGCCAGGAGGGCGCCAGCGGGCGCGGAGTGCCAGTTTTCTCTTTGGTGCTAAGGAAGCAGGCGCAGGCGAGGAGTCCCAAGGCTTCAGGCAAAGGTTTCCATATCAGTGCAACAAGACCAAGACCAGCAGGACGACAGGATGGAGGTCACTGCGGAGCCCATGGCGGCGTCACCAGCAGAGCCTTTGGCAGGCGAAGACCACCTTTTGTCAGGATAACTTGTACTAGTTGTCTCCCTTCAAAATTGGCCATTGTGGGATCCCTTCCTGCCTAAACATTTGGGAAGAGGACCAGGGCCTCTATAAATAGGGCTAGCCACCACCGTAGCCAAGGATCGGCTCATCTTGGATCGGATCCACTCCACCAAGGTCATCTCACCAGCTCATCGAGTTCAAGAACACCTCTCCTCAGGAGGTTGTTCATCCACTGTACTAGTTCATCCCCAGCCCAAGAGGAAATCCACCACACAACACTGCAGTAGGGTATTACACCACAATGATGGCCCGAACCAGTATAAACTCTGGTGTATCTTGTTCCTTGGGTTCGGAGAGTTAGGCCTTGAGATCATTGCGAGACTGATCTAGCGAGAGATCTTCGTGCGCACCCCAGTGTTCAAACCTCAAGGGTTTGCCGGAACCCATAATCCAATAGTGATTGTACCATAGGGTGCACCGCAATAGTCAATGTCAGCACACGTCTTGTTCCAACAAACGTGCACGCTTGTTATTACCATCGTGCACACTTCTTTTAATTAGAATGTGTGCCCGTCTAGCGCAAACACGTTGATTTGTCTAACTGTTTCTATTTGTTGTGGCTAATCGCAAACAGTTCATCCGTGTGAAGTGTATGCCATCAATCGCATACACTTTGATCTGGCTGACCATTATTATCCAGTTGCCAGTTGCAAACAGTTAATCCTTGTGAAGTATATGCCCTCAATCGGACACACCTTTATCTAGCTGCCCGCTTCTGTTGTTCCACCTCATCACAAACAGTTAATGCAAGTGAAATGTATGCCGTATATCCCACACGCCTTCATCTGGTTGCCCGTTTATGTTCTTCTTCCTCATCGCAAACAGTTAATTGAACTGAACTGTATCCCTGCATCACATACGCAACTAAAATCGGAACTGTGTTTGATGGCTCCGCCATTGCAAATGTTTTGCATCTTTTTTGATGGTTTTTTACATCACCGTTTGCGATTAATGCATCACACACAGTTTCGTCAAAGGGTCTCTGATCGTAGTGTCGCGTTAGCAGCATGCAGCCGTAGAGACACCTCAAGGCACATTTACTGCTTTTTTTCTAAATCCGGCAGGGATAGGTATGATAGCACTATATCATCTATACATTAGATGTAATTACTGTTTTGCCAGTGTGGTGACCCCTTAGTCTATAAAAGGAGGCCCATGGAACCTTTACAAAGGTTGAAAGGATCGAGAAGAGGTGTCTAGAGGTGGGTGAATAGACTCTTAACAAGTAAAAGTAGCAATTTTTGTTTTCTTCAAGTTAAGGTAGAATTTTAGGCTTTTAGCACAAGTTTAAACATTCACAATACATTTGAAGCAGGCATGGAAAGAGTATATGACAGCGGAAAGTAAAGCATGCAAGTTGCAAGAATGTAAAGGGACGGGATTCGAGTATGCAAACGCAATTGAAGACACAGAGATTTTTGGCGTAGTTCTGATAGGTGGTGCTATCGTACATCCACATTGATGGAGACTTCAACCCACGAACGGTAACGGTTGCGCGAGTCCATGGAGGGCTCCACCCATGAAGGGTCCACGAAGAGGCAACCTTGTCTATCCCACCATGGCCATCGCCCATGAAGGACTTGCCTCACTAGGATAGATCTTCACGAAGTAGGCGATCTCGTTGCCCTTACAAACTCCTTGACTCCACAATCTTGTCGGAGGCTCCCAAGTGACACCTAACCAATCTAGGAGACATCACTCTCCAAAATGTAATATATGGTGTGTTGATGACGAACTCCTTGCTCTTGTGCATCAAATGATAGTCTCCCCAACACTCAACTCTCTCTCACAGATTTGGATTTGTTGGAAAGATGATTTGAGTGGAAAGCAACTTGGGGAAGGATAGAGATCAAGATTCTTGTGGTTGGAATGGAATATCTTGCTCTCAACACATGAGTAGGTGGTTCTCTCTCAGAAAATGTATGATGGAAGTGTAGGCACATTTTGATGGCTCTCCTCACTAATGAAGGAAGGGTGGAAGGGTATATATAGCCTCCACACAAAATCTAGCCGTTAAACACAATTTACCAAACTCGCTGGGACCGAATAAGAAAACTTGTTCAGACCAATTTAGTTAAAAATGTGAACATTAGGATTTTCGGTGGGACCAATATGATCAACTCAGTGGGACCGATGTGCTAGGGTTAGGGTAAAACCTCATCATGGTTTGACCGATTACAAACTCAGTGGGATCGATTTTAGTAATGAGCTGACCAGAGAGTTGGTCAAGAAAACTCGGTGAGACCAATTACAAATCTCGGTAAGACCGAAATTATTGCAACAGGAACTAGAGAGTTTGCAGGCCCATCTCGATGAGACCGAGATCCCATCCGTGAGATCGAACTGATTAGGGTTTTTGGCAGTGGCTATGTCAAGTGAACTCTGTGGCGCCGGATAGATCAAATTGGTAGGGCCGAGTTTGACTATTGGTTTGGGACATATGTGGAAATGAGAAAGTGGTTGAGGGCTTTGGAGCATATCACTAAGCACTTTGAGCAAGCAAGCCATTAAGCAACACCTCATCCCCTTTTAATAGTATTGGCTTTCTGAAAGGATCGAGAAGAGGTGTCTAGAGGGGGGCTTGAATAGACTCTAATCAAGAAAAGTTGCAGTTTCTAATTCTTTAGGTTCATGTGGAATATTAGCACAAGTTTAAACATTCACAATATATATATATATATGCAAGCATACAAAGAGTATATGAGCAGCAGAAAGTAAAGCATGCAAGTTGCAAGAATGTAAAGAGAAGGGATTGGAGTGTGCAAATGCAATTTGGAGACACGGAGATTTTTGGCGTGGTTCCTATAGGTGGTGTTATCGTACATCCACGTTCATGGAGACTTCAACCCATGAAGGGTAATGGTTGCGCGAGTCCACGGAGGGCTCCACCCACGAAGGGTCCACGAAGAAGCAACCTTGCCTATCCCACCATGGCAGTCGCCCACGAAGGACTTTCTCACTAGGGTAGATCTTCATGAAGTAGGCGATCTCCTTGCCCTTACAAACTCCTTGGTTCAACTCCACAATCTAGGCGGAGGCTCCCGAGTGACACCTAGCCAATCTAGGAGACACCGCTCTCCAAGAAGTAACAAACGGTGTGTTGATGATGAACTCCTTGCTTTTGTGCTTCAAATTATAGCGTCCCCAACACTCAACTCTCTCTCATAGGATTGGATTTGGTAGAAAGAAGATTTGAGTGGAAAGCAACTTGGGGAAGGCTGGAGATCAAGATTTATGTGGTTGGAATGGAATATCTTGACGTCAACACAAGTGTAGGTGGTTCTCTCTCACAAAATGTGTATTGGAAGTGTAGGCATGTTCTGATGGCTCTCTCCACTAATGAAGATTGGGTGGAGGGGTATTTATAGCCTCCACACAAAATCGAACCATTACACACAAATCACCAAACTCGGTGGGAGCGATTCAGAGAACTCGGTCAGACCAATTTGGTTCATAATGTGATCGTTAGGTGTTTTAGTGGGACCGACTAGATCAACTCGGTGGGACCAATGTGCTAGGGTTAGGGTAAATCCAAAACTCAGTTTGACCGATTACTCAAACTCGGTTTGACCGATTACTCAAACTCGGTGGGACCGATTTGGGTAATAAGAGAAACAGAGAGTTGGCCAAGCAAACTCAGTGGGGCCGATTGTATATCTTGGTGGGACCGAAAATATTGCAATAGGTAACAGAGAGTTTGCAATCCCATCTTGGTGAGACCTAGATCCTATCAGTGAGACCGAACTGATTAGGGTTTCTGGCAGTGGCTATGTCAACTGAACTCAGTGGCGCCGGATAGAAAGAATCGGTGGGGCCGAGTTTTACTTTTGGTTTGGGACAAATGTGGAAGTGAGAAAATGGTTGAGGGCTTTGGAGCGCATCACTAAGCAATTTGAGCAAGCAAGCCATTAAGCAACACCTCATCCCTTCTTAATAGTATTGGCTTTCCTATGGACTCAATGTGATCTTGGATCACTAAAATAGAAAATGTAGAGTCAGGAGCTTTGAGCTTGAGCCAATTCTTTGTCCTTAGCATATTGAAGGGGTTCCACATCCTCTAGTCCATGCCACTCCATTGTTGAACTTGTTTGAAACATACTTGGTAGAAACATTAGTCCAACAAGAGATATGTTGACATTAATTACCAAAATCACCCAGGGAGTACTTGTGCTTTCAATCTCCTCCTTTTTGGTAATTGATGACAACATACATCAAAGCTTTAGATAAAGATACAGAGAACAACAAGTAAAGCTTTGGAAAGACATGTAACATGCAAAGGCTCCCCCTATATGTATGCAATCATATAAATATGAAACATAGGAGCATGTGAATGCATAAGCATGACAGAGTAAGCCATGTGTTACATGTATCTTGGCTATATGCATCAGAGTGAAAGATATAAATATAGGAAATGTGCCTTCATGCTCATGAGTCCTTCTTGCAAAGAATATGTACATCAGCAAGAAATCCTCATGCACATGACTGTGATGCATATACTTACCTTGTGGTCTTGAGTTTGGTTAGAAGGGAATGGACCTGAGTAACCAAGGTTAGATAACACAGATACATCTACTAGCCAGAGCAAACAAAAGAACCACAAAGGTACCAAGACTGGGATGACATGCAGAGTGTGAGTACTGAGTACTCTATTGGATATAGAAATGTCCCCAAAGGTAAAGATGTGCAATAGAAACAGAGATTTCCTCCCCTTAGATGTCTTGCTCCCCCTGAATCTTGAATGGGTTATTGAGAGTAGACAGGGAACAGAAAATCAGACCAAAAGAAAAGACAACACAACTAATGCAAGCAGTCAAATATGATCAAATATGAACATGTCTTTCCCATCTTAAAGACATGTAACTTCTCTCCTCTTGAACACCAAGCATCTGGGGTTTTCTAACTCTCTTCCCCTTGAGTGTTCTCTCCCCCTATAGAAATGATTAAGCATAGAGCTTTGATGTGATCTCTCTCTCCCCCTTTGACATCAATTTCCAAGAAGGGCTCTTCTGGATTTTTGTTATATTGCAGAAGGGTTTGGTCCTTGAGTCACAAAGCAAGTCGAATGTGATGCTGGTAGAGGACAAGAGTCATTGAGTGGAGCTGGAGCAAAAAATGAATGCAGGAAAAAGTGGCAAGTTGTCTTTCCTGTAGTGAAATCGGTAGCACCGAGTTGTTTGCTTTGGTGGCACCAAGCGAATTCGGTTGGGCCGAAGGAAACAAACCGGTGTGACCGAGTCCATCACAGAGAAAACACTTCTTTCCTCAGCTCACTAGGCACTTAAGATCTCACAAGGATTTTCAAGGAATTTGCTGAAAGATTTGCAATGAATTGGATGCAGAAAATGCAGAATGACAAGAAAGAAAAGAAATAAAAGATCTAGATGAAGTTTTTTTGAAAGGGGAAAACATATATGCATGAGATAAATGCAAGAGGAAACCCAAGAGAACTTCATCTAGAATTGGGCGGTGACAAAGTCACCTATGTTAGAGTATATTGACTTAGGAGTCAAGTGAGGTCACTTGATCTTTGGTCATACTCATCGTTTAAGCTCAAAAATGGGGTTACCATTTTTCGTTTAAGCATCTTGATATATTCACATCTTGTTGAGTTGCTTTAACCCATGACTTGGAGTAAAGCTTCTCTAAGACGGAATAACATGCCTTGGGTGGTGGTGTTGATCTTGATCATGTAGTTGAACTTGTGTGGGTTGCTCAAGGTTGATGTAGCTCATCAAGAGTTGGGAGCACCACCTTGGAATTTTGAGTTCATCTTCCTAAATGGGTTATATTTGCAAGGAAGAGCACTTGTATATCCAAAATGACAGTCATAAATCATAATGTAGAATGTGTCAAAGGATATGTTTGAAGAGTTTTGTGCTTCCTTGTCTGCAACCACCATTATGTAGAGACTTGATGATGTAGAGATTGCTCAAGATATGAGTGAGTTGCAATCTCATGGATTTAGATTCATCCAAGTACCTACAAGGGTTAGATAGCATGCAAGGGTGCAAAAATATCCAAGACATATAGAAAGCATCATGAAAGAAATATCAAGGATTAGTCAAAGGCTCATGCCTTGCATGTATTAAAATGGAGTTCCTGCTCCAAGTTTGAAGCATCAATGATGTTCAATTCACCTCTCAAACGACAAAATACTTTCTCATCAAGTGGTTTGGTAAATATATCCGCTAATTGCTTATCGGTGCGAACATGCTTAAGATCAATGTCCCCTTTGGCAACATGATCTCGAATGAAATGATGACGAACTTCAATATGCTTAGTTCGAGAATGTTGCACGGGATTGTGAGCAATCTTAATAGCACTTTCATTGTCACAAAGCAATGGAACATGTTTCACATATATCCCATAATCTTTAAGAGTTTGGGTCATCCAAAGTAATTGAGCACAACATGATCCAGCAGCAATGTATTCCGCTTCGGCGGTGGATAAGGATACCGAGTTTTGTTTCTTGGAGGACCAAGACACAAGAGATCTACCAAGAAATTGACAAGTACCCGAAGTGGACTTTCTATCAACCTTGTCTCCGGCATAGTCCGAATCGGAGTAACCAACAAGATCGAAAGAAGACCTCTTAGGATACCAAATGCCAAAATTTGGTGTGTGTATTAAGTATCTCACTATCCTTTTCACGGCCTTAAGATGACACTCTTTAGGGGCCGCTTGATATCGTGCACACATGCACACACTTAGCATAATATCAGGACGAGAGGCACATAGATATAACAATGAACCAATCATAGAGCGGTAAACTTTTTGATCAACCGGTTCACCATCTTTGGTCAAATCAAGATGTCCACTAGTAGGCATGGGTGTAGACATACCTTTGCATTCTTGCATATTGAACTTCTTGAATAAGTCCTTGGTGTACTTTGTTTGAGAGACAAAGGTACCTTCCTTAGTTTGCTTGATTTGCAAACCAAGAAAGAATTTGAGTTCACTCATCATAGACATCTCAAACTTCTCCGACATTAGCTTTCCAAACTTCTCACTAAAATGAGGGTTAGTTGAACCAAATATAATATCATCAACATAAATTTGGCACACAAATAGTTCTCCATTAACCCTTTTAGTAAAAAGAGTAGAATCAATTTTACCAATTTCAAAGCCTTTTTCAATAAGAAACTTGGTCAAGCATTTATACCACGCTCTAGGGGCTTGTTTAAGACCATAAAGGGCTTTGTGAAGTTTGTAAACATGATTAGGTTTCTTAGGATTGACAAAGCCGGGAGGTTGCTTAACGTAAACTTCCTCCTCAATTTCACCATTTAGAAAAGCACTTTTAATGTCCATTTGGTACAAGGTGATATCATGGTGATTAGCATAAGCAAGTAAGATGCGAATGGACTCAAGTCTAGCAACGGGAGCATATGTCTCACCATAGTCCATACCTTCGACTTGAGTGTAGCCTTGGGCGACTAGGCGAGCTTTGTTGCGGACGACTTGACCATCTTCATCTTGCTTGTTGCGAAACACCCATTTGGTACCAATGATGTTGTGGTTGTTGTCGGGCTTCTCGACCAATGTCCACACTTGATTTCTCTCAAAGTTGTGTAGCTCTTCATGCATAGCGTTAATCCAATCCGGATCTTCCAATGCTTCTTCAACCTTCATAGGTTCAATGCTAGAGATGAATGAGTAATTTTCACAAAAGTTAGCCAAACGAGTTTTAGAGCGAGTGATTCTCTCGGTTTGGATATCATTGTAGATTTGCTCGACGGGATGATCTTTAGCGATTCTTGCTCGAACTCGTGGAAGCTTTGGCTTGGCTCGGGGTGGAACATCCTCTTCATCTTGATCTTCTTCTTGGCCTTCTTCATTGTTGACATTGTCATTCTCTTGTCGTGGTGGAGAAGGAGGTTGTTGATGTTCATCTTGGTGTACTTCCTCGTTTTCTTCGTCTTGGTGTGCCCCACTTGTGGATGCTTCCGTATCAATTCTTTGTTCACCTTGTCGTGAGGTGGACGCTTCCACTTGGATGGACAAGGTACTCTCCTTCACCTCCGTTGGACGAATCTTGCCAATAGACAAGTCTTGGATTGCTTCCAAAGGGTCTTTGTCTCCTACATCAATTGGCAATTGCTCTACTTGCGAGCCGTTAGATTCATCAAACTTCACATCTACCGTCTCTTCAACCTTTCGGGTGAAATTGTTGTAGACACGGTAAGTGTGAAAGTTTGAGCCATAACCAAGTAGGAAACCTTCATGAGATTTAGGAGCAAATTTAGAACGACGATGCTTATCAAGAATGTAGCACTTTGAGCCGAATACTCGAAAGTATCCAACTTGGGGTTTGTTACCGGTGAGGAGCTCGTATGTCGTCTTGCCGAGTAGCTTGTGAAGATACAAGCGATTTGTTGCATGACAAGCTGTCTCAACCGCTTCCGCCCAAAAGTGTTTTGGAGTCTTGTACTCATCAAGCATCATTCTTGCCATCTCAATAAGAGACCGGTTCTTCCTCTCAACAACTCCATTTTGTTGAGGTGTGTAGTAGCTGAGAACTCATGTGAAATCCCCACTTCGTCAAGAAAGGTATCCACATTTGCGTTCTTGAACTCCGTTCCATTGTTGCTCCGAACCTTCTTAATTTTCACGTCAGATTGATTTTGGGCCTTCCTGGCGAAGTTCTTGACCAAATGAGTTACCATCGAGACTCTTGTAGGCATTGGGACCAAAAGAGATCCATGTAAAGTAGCTCGAGTGGTCTTCTCGTGGTCATGATGTTCTTCGCGCGATGACTTCCTCCAACCTGTTTTCCTGCCTGACAAGCACTACAAAGTCTATCCTTGTCAAATATGACATCTTTTATTCCAAGGATATGATCACCTTTAATAAGCTTATCAAGATTTCGCATACCCACATGACCTAGTCTTCTATGCCGCAACCAGCCTTTAGAAGATTTAGCAATTAAGCAAGTTCTAGGTTGAGCCTTTTTAGTGAAATCAACAATGTAAAGATCACCTCTACGTATACCGGTAAAGACCATTTTATGATTGTCTCTATGAAACACTTGGCAATCTACCTCGGTAAACAGGACATTGAAACCGAAATCAGCAAGTCTAGATACTGAAAGTAAATTGTGCCCAAGAGATTCAACGAGCATGACATTTTGTCTGGATCTATCATGTGAGATGGCCACCTTACCGTTTGAGTTATCACCAAAGGTGACATACTTTCGAGGGCCGTCGCTTTCAGCAAGCTCACGGAACATATCTTTATCTCCGGTCATATGATCAGTACATCCACTATCAAGGACCCATTCCTTCCCTCCGGCCATGTAGCCGCGAAGATTTTCCATAAGACCAAAGTGTCTCATTGCATCATCAAGAACACAGCCACTATCATCATCCTCATCATAGTATCCATGTTCAACATCATCTTGTGATTGATCAACTCCTAGAGAGGGTAATTCATTAGACAAATGATCATTTCTATGGTTATCTTTATGAATTCTAATAGCTTTGGAAATGATATTGCTAATGATTCCAACATCTCCTTTGGCACTCATAAGATTAGTAAGCTCAAATAAGCAGTCATCAAATTTGGGATCATTGGAACTCATCTTAATCAAGGTAATGGACTTATGAAGAATCTCATCTAAGTTCTTCAAGGAATAGTTTGGAAAATGTTCCTCAAGGAATCTCCATATAGTGCAGGCACAATCAAGAGTAGGCAAACATCCAATCAAGTTTCTATGCAAGCCTCTAGTGATAAGATTAACAGTTCTAAGGTTGCGGATCATGTCAATACACTCATCAAGGGTAGGATGCAAAGGATCAACATGAGGTGCACAAGGGATAGTAATGTACTTGTTCAAATGATATTCTTTGAAAATCTCAAAGCATTTCATTTTTCCACTCATAGAAGAACTCTCCATCAAGAATAGGCACTCTACGTCTAAGACTCCCCAAAGTAGACACATCCATCTTCCTCCAAATGTGTTTAAACCAAGACAATGGAGACCAATGCTCTGATACCAATTGAAAGGATCGAGAAGAGGTGTCTAGAGGGGGGTGAATAGACTCTAATCAAGAAAAGTTACAGTTTTTTATTCTTTAGGTTCATGTGGAGTATTAGCACAAGTTTAAACATTCACAATACATATCAAGCAAGCATGCAAGCATACAAAGAGTATATGAGCAGCGGAAAGTAAAGCATGCAAGTTGCAAGAATGTAAAGAGATGGGATTGGAGTGTGCAAACGCAATTTGGAGACACGGAGATTTTTGGCGTGGTTCCGGTAGGTGGTGCTATCGTACATCCATGTTGATGGAGACTTCAACCCACAAAGGGTAACGGTTGTGCGAGTCCATGGAGGGCTCCACCCATGAAGGGTCCATGAAGAAGCAACCTTGTCTATCCCACCATGGTCGTCGCCCACGAAGGACTTGCCTCACTAGGGTAGTTCTTCACGAAGTAGGAGATCTCCTTGCCCTTACAAACTCCTTGGTTCAACTCCACAGTCTTGTTGGAGGCTCCCAAGCGACACCTAGCCAATCTAGGAGACACTACTCTCCAAGAAGTAACAAACGGTGTGTTGATAATGAACTCCTTGCTCTTGTGCTTCAAATGATAGTCTCCCCAACACTCAACTCTCTCTCATAGGATTGGAGGTATAAAGAAGATTTGAGTGGAAAGCAACTTGGGGAAGGCTAGAGATCAAGATTTATGTCGTTGGAATGGAATATCTTGACCTCAACACAAGTGTAGGTGGTTCTCTATCAGAAAATGTGTATTGGAAGTGTAGGCATGTTCTGATGGCTCTCTCGACGAATGAAGAGTGGGTGGAGGGGTATTTATAGCATCCACACAAAATCTAACCGTTACACACAGATCTCCAAACTCGGTGGGACCGACTTAGAGAACTCGGTCGAACCGATTTGGTTCATAATGTGACCGTTAGGTGTTTTGGTGGGACCAACTGGATCAACTCGGTGGGACCGATGTGCTAGGGTTAGGGTAAATCCAAAACTCGGTTTAACCTATTACTCAAACTCGGTGGGACCGATTTGGGTAATAAGCAAAACAGAGAGTTGGCCAGCAAACTCGGTGGGCCCGATTGTATATCTCGGTGGGACCGAAAATATTGCAATAGGTAATAGAGAGTTTGAAAGCCCATCTCGGTGAGACGGAGATCCTATCGGTGAGAATGAACTGATTAGGGTTTCTGGCAGTGGCTATGTCAACTGAACTCGGTGGCGCAGGATAGAAAGAATCGGCGGGGCCGAGTTTGACTTTTGGTTTGGGACAAATGTGGAAGTGAGAAAATGGTTGAGGTCTTTGGAGCATATCACTAAGCACATTGAGCAAGCAAGCCATTAAGCAACACCTCATCCCTTCTTAATAGTATTGGCTTTCCTATGGACTCAATGTGATCTTGGATCACTAAAATAGAAAATGTAGAGTCATGATATTTGAGCTTGAGCCAATTCTTTGTCCTTAGCATATTGAAGGGGTTCCACATCCTCTAGTCCATGCCACTCCATTGTTGAACTTGTCTGAAACATACTAGGTAGAAACATTAGTCCAACAAGAGATATGTTGACATTAATTACCAAAATCACCCAGGGAGCACTTGTGCTTTCACTTTCCTAAGGACTCAATGTGATCTTGGATCACTAAAATAAAAATGTAGAGTCTTGAGCTTTTGAGCTTTTGCCAATCCTATGTTCGTAGCATCTTGTAGAGGTTCCACATCCTCTTGTCCACGCCACTCCATTTATTGAACTTATCTAAAATATACTAGATCAAAACATTAGTCCAACAAGAGATATGTTGAAGTTAATTACCAAAACCACCCAGGTAGCACTTGTGCTTTCAGTCTCCCCCTTTTTGGTAATTGATGACAACATACATCAAATATTTAGATATAGGTATAAAGAATAGCAGGTAAAGCTTTGGAAAGACATGTAACACGCATAGGCTCCCCCTACATGTATGCAATCATGTAAATATAGAGTATAAGAGCAGGTGAGTGCATAATCATGACAGAGCAAGCAATGAGTTACATGTACCTTGGCTATATGTATCAGAGCAAATGATGTGAATATAGAAATTGTAAATTCATGTTCATGATTCCTTCTTTCAAAAAATATGTACATCAACAAGAGATCATCATGCACATGAATGTGATGCATATACTTACCTTGTGGTCTTAAGCTGGCTTGGGAAGAGATGAACATGAGTAAACAAGGTTAGATAACACAGATACATCTGCTAAACAGAGCAAGAACTGCAAACCACAAGAGTACCAAGACTGGGATGACATGTAGAGAATGAGTACTAGGTACTCCTATTGGATATAGACATGTCACCAAAGGTAAAGATATGCAATGAATTCAAAGATTTCCTTCCCTAGAAATCTTTTCTCCCCCTAAATCTTATATTGGAAAATGGGAGAATATAGGGAAACGAAAATCAGAGCAAAACAAATCAGACCACACAGAAACATAGCACAAACTAACATGTCTTTCCCCTCTAAAGACATGTGACTTCTCTCCTCTTTAATACCAAGCATCTGGGGCTCTGATGTGATTTCTCCCCCTTTGAAGTACTCTCCCCCTGTTTGAAATGATTAAGCTTTGATGTGATCTCTCTCTCCCCCTTTGACATCAATTTCCAAGAAGGGATATTCTAGATTGTGAGCCAAAATAGGTTTGGTCCTTGAGTCACAGCGCAAAGCATCATATAGAATGTGATGCTGGTAGAGGACAAGAATCATTGAGTGGAGCTAGAACAACTATACAGGATGTAAATGACAAAGTGTCTGCTTAGCACTAAAATCGGTAGCATCGAGTTGTTTACTTCGGTAGCACCGAAATGGTTCGGTTTGACCGAAAGTGGCAATCCGGTGTGTCTGAGTTCAACGCAGAGACAACATTTTGTCACCTCAGCTCACTAGGCTAATAAGATCTCATAAAGATTTGGAAGGAATTAACTGAAGGATTTATAATGAATTAGATGCAGGGAATGCAGAACAAAACAGAGAAAACAAAAGAGATCTAGATGAAGAGGAACAATTATGCAAGAGACAAATGCAAGAACACGGAGAAATTCTAGAGAACTTCATCTAGAAATGGTCGTTGACAAAGTCACCTATATTAGAGTATATTGACTTAGGAGTCAAGTGAGAACACTTGATCATAGGTCATACTCATCGTTTAAGCTCAAAATGGGGTTGCCATTTTTTGTTTAAGCATTTTGAAGTATTCATATCTTGTTGAGCTACTTTGACCCATGACTTGGGGTAAAGCTTCTCTAAGATGGAATAACATACCTTGGGTGGTGGTGTTGATCTTGATCATGTAGTTGAACTTGTGTGGGATGCTCAAGGTTGATGTTGCTCATCAATGATTGGGAGCACAACTTGTAGTTTGAGTTCATCTACCTACATGGGTTAGTCTTGCAAGGAAGAGCACTTGTGTATCCAAAATTGACAACCAATTACCAAATGAATTTGATATAAGATTTTGTCAAAGGATATGTTGAAGGTTTCATGCTTCCTTGTCTTCAACCACCATTGTGTAGAGACTTGGTGATGTTGAGATTGCTTAAGATGTGAGTGATTTGCAATCTCATTGTTTTAGATTCACCCAAGTACCTACAAGGGTTATATAGCATGCAAGGGTGCAAAATATATCCAAGACATATGATCATCATCATAGGAAAAATATCAAGGATTAGTCAGAGGCTCATGCCTTGCATGTATCCAAAGAAGTTTCTACTCCAAGTTAGAAGCATCAATTATGTTCAATTCACCTCTCAAATGGGAAAATACTTTCTCATCAAGCGGTTTAGTGAATATATCTGCCAATTGCTTATCGGTACGAACATGCTTACGATCAATGTCCCCTTTAGCAACGTGATCTGTAATGAAATGATGACAAACTTCAATATGCTTAGTTCGAGAATGTTGCACAGGATTATGAGCAAACTTAATAGCACTTTCATTGTCACAAAGAAATGGAACATGTCTCACATAGATCCCATAATCTTTAAGAGTTTGGGTCATCCAAAGTAATTGAGCGCAACACGAACCAACGATAATGTATTCCGCTTTGGCGGTGGATAAGGATACCAGTTTTTGTTTCTTGGAGGACCAAGACACAAGAGATCTACCAAGAAATTGGCAAGTACTCGAAGTGGACTTTCTATGAACCTTGTCACCGGCATAGTCCCAATCGGAGTAGCCAACAAGATCAAAAGAAGACCTCTTAGGATACCAAATGCCAGAATTTTGTGTATGGATTAAGTATCTCACTATCCTTTTCACAGCCTTAAGATGACATTCTTTGGGGGCCGCTTGATATCGTGCACACATGCACAAACTTACGTAATGTCGGGGCGGGAGGCACATAGATATAACAATGAACCAATCATAGAGCGGTAAACCTTTTGGTCAACCAGCTTGCCATTCTTAGTCAAGTCAAGATGTCCACTAGTAGGCATGAGCGTTTTCATACCTTTGCTTTCTTGCATGTTGAACTACTTGAATAAGTCTTTGGTATACTTTGTTTGGGAAACAAAGGTACCCTCCTTAGTTTGCTCGATTTGCAACCCAAGAAAGAACTTGAGTTCACTCATCATAGACATCTCAAACTTCTCTGACATTAGCTTTCCAAACTTTTCACTAAAAAGAGGCTTATTCGAACCAAATATAATATCATCAACATAAATTTGGCACACAAATAATTCACCATTAACCCTTTTAGTAAAAAGAGTAGAATCAATCTTTCCAATCTCAAAGCCTTTATCAATAAGGAACATGGTCAAGCATTTATATCATGCTCTAGGAGCTTGTTTAAGAGCATAAAGAGCTTTGTGAAGTTTGTAAACATGATCGGGTTTCTTAGGATTAACAAAGCCGGGAGGTTGTTTAACATAAACTTCCTCCTCAATTTCACCATTTAGAAAAGCACTTTTAATGTCCATTTGGTACAAGGTGATATCATGGTGATTAGCATAGGCAAGTAAGATGCGAATGGACTCAAGGCTTGCAAAGGGGACATATGTCTCACCATTGTAGCGACCCGACCCGAATGGATCAAGTGCTTCTGTGCTCAGGTGTCATCCCTGGATCAGTAATGCTGACACCACACAGTACATCGAAGGATTTATAGCAGAGTGGCAATCACACACTTATTACATCGTTGTCTCAAAGAGACTTATTACAATAAAAATGGCTTAATGCCATCTAGTGTCGATAACAGCGGAAGACTTGGAAGGTAAATGGGTCCATCAACTCCAGCGGCATCACTGATTATAGAACCACGACCTAAAACACCTCAATCATCGTCTGAAAAGTCTGCAACATGAGAAGTTGCAGCCCGAAAACGGGTCAGCACATGGAATATGCTGGCAATGTAACACATAGAGAGTAATGGAATGAAACAGCTATACTCTATGCATATATGGCTGGTGGAAAGCTCTATGGTTACAGTTTTGCGTAAAGCCAGTTTTTCCCTACTGCAAAGGAATAAATTTATTTAACTATCATGGTGGTTGTGAAACATTGAGAATGGTTGACAGCATTCTCAATCCCTATTAAAAGTAATTAAAACCCAACAACATTAATTAGAAGTAACATGTTGAGATTCACGGGATATTCAAGTACTAGATACTCAAGTTGTCCATAACCGGGGACACGGCTAATCATGATTAGTTTGTACACTCTGCAGAGGTTTGCACACTTTTCCCCACAAGACTCGATCGCCTCCGTTTGATTTCTCGCACTACATGGTGTTTGAGAAGACGGATGACTGAGACACAGTCTTTCAGAAGCGCTAGCACCTTACTTGTGGGTAGACCGGTACACCTACTTCCCCTACATCTGCTAGTCTACCCGTAAGAGTTCGCACGACTTAATCAACTATGCCAGAGCCCATAATGGCTTGTGGCTGCACACAGAAGTTTCTAGCATGAAAGATCTTATGATCCCTTTGAGCCTGGGTGGCGGTCCAAAAAAAACAGGCAAGTCCTGATAGACATCAGGTGCCTCAATCCACCCAGATGTGTGTTAGGTTGCCACCTTAGATAAACCATTAATTAAATATCTCACATCTGTCATGGATATCACTCACCCAATCCACGTCTACTAGCATAGCATGGCATAATAAGCAAACGTAGAAGTAACTCCCAAGGGTTTGATAATAATACAGGTAATAGGTACTACCTCATCTACTTCCCATCCCACAATTTAATTAGATCCTAATCATGCAATGTGAGAGGATTGATCTAATGCAATAAAACATGGGTTGTAGAAAAGGTATGATCAAAGTGTTACTTGCCTTGCTGATGATCCGCGAGACCTAGGGTTTCGAAGTAACAAGCAGCGCAATCCGGGTGATCTATCGCAGACAAACAACAAGCATACAATAAGTACTCATCTAATGCACAGGTAAAACTTGAACAAGAGAACGAACCAGAAGTTCAATTTAAGAACTCCGGTTGCAAAGAAAGGAAGAACCGAACAAAGAAACGGAAAACAAACGGCAAAAGCAAACAACTCGGTTCTAGCAAGTTGAAACTAGGTCAAATTTTACCGGGTCAAAAACTTGTTCAAGTTGATTAGACGGAACGGCGGTTTCGCAACGAAACTCCAGGCGCTTGAATCACCTGATTTCGATAAACGAGCGAGAAGAAAGACTAGAACGAAGATCGGATCTGAGATCACGATCGCGGAATAAATCCGACAAAAAGAAAGAGAAAAACGATTAAACGAACGGACGCCGTTAACCGGGAAAAATCGGTGATCACGTTCGTTGAGACGAACGGTCCGAAAGAAGAACGAAAACCGATCTAGGGTTTTCGGAGAAAAAGACCGAAACGAAAAACCGATCTAGAAATCGGAACGGTTTAGAAAAGAACCGAAAAGAAAACAAATCGGAAGAGAAGAAAAGAATCGGAACGATTAGAAGAAAACGATCTGAGGAAAAGAGACGCGGGGCAACCTCCGGCGAACGGCGGCGTTGGGCAGCGGCGGCGATGCACAAGGGCGGCGGCGTGGGTGAGGGGCGCGGGGTGGGGCGCGGCTTGGGGAGGCGCGGGGTGGTGTGGGGCTTGGGGTTTGATTTGATGTGAGGAGAGGGGGGTCTATGGGGGTATTTATATTGGGGAGGGGGGGTTTACTTAGGGTAGGGGACAAGAATTAGACTAGGAATAGGAATAACGAAATAAGGAAAAAGGGGCAAGGGGCGCCCTAGAATCCTTTTAGGATTCGGTACAGGAGCAAGAGGCAGCGGCCGGCTCCCTTCGCTGGCTCCTGGCGCGCGCGAGGCTGGGGCGCAGCGGCCTGGCCTGTGCCTTGGCCCGGCTAGGCCTTGGTCCAGTTGTTTTTTTTAACTGATTTCGCGCGCAGAAAAAACAAAAGAAAACTAAACTAAACGGACTCCAAAATTCTAAAAGTAAATTTTCCCCGACTCCTAAAAATGAGCCGAACAAAATGAACTTTTACTCCGGACCTAAAATGCAATTTTCAAAAACGCGCATTTTTCCCTATCCAAATAAAATGCGAATAAACACCGGAAAAATCCAAAACTTGATCTATTTATTAAATCTTCATTTTTCCTAAATTTGGGAAAGTCATATTATTCCCTCTCTTATATATTTTGACACCGGAAAAATAATTGAAGATGAAATAAATAAATCAAATGATCCTCTTTTCAAATTCGAGAAAACTCTCCAATATGAAAATAACGAAATCTCCAACTCTCTTCGAAGGTCCTTGAGTTGCGTGAAATTTCTAGGATCGACCAAAATACAAGAAAATAAGATATGCATGATGATCTAATGTATAACATTCCAAATTGAAAATAAATTCAAAAGAGCTTTGAATTTAATTCTTTGAAACTCCCAACTCACATTTCATATAATTTGAAGAAGTCATTTTATCTTCTCTCGTGAAAATCATTGAGTCGCATAAAGTTTCAGAATTGGAATATTTCCAAATGAAATTCAATTATTTTTCAAACAACCCTTTTCATTTAATTTAAATGGAAGAAGTCATATCATCTTCGCTCAAGGGTTTTGTGTTTGAAAAGCATTTGAATTCATGGAGATCAGAAAGCAAATATGAAAGTTTGGGAAAGTCCTTTTATTCCCTCTCATTTAACTTTCAAAAGTTTCGAATTCACTCACTTTCAGACAATCAATCAAACAATCAATCAAATCTATATATTTATTATAACATTCCAAAATTTAGAATTTTGGGATGTTACAACCATAGTCCATACCTTCAACTTGAGTGTAGCCTTGGGCAACGAGACGTGCTTTGTTGCGAACGACTTTTCCTTCTTCGTCTTGCTTGTTGCGAAACACCCATTTGGTACCAATGATGTTGTGGTTGTTGTCGGGCTTCTCGACCAATGTCCACACTTGGTTCCTCTCGAAGTTATGTAGCTCTTCATGCATGGCATTTATCCAATCCGAATCTTCCAATGCTTCTTCAACTTTCATAGGTTCAATGTTAGAGATGAATGAATAATGTTCACACAAATTTTCCAAATGAGTTTTAGAGCGAGTGATTCTCCCTGTTTGAATGTCGTTGAAGATTTGCTCGACGGGATGGTCTCTTGAAACTCTTGCTCAAACTCGTGAGAGCTCTTGCTTGGGTCGGGGTGGAACATCTTCTTCATCGTCATCTTGTTCTTCTTCTTGGTCTTCTTCATTGTTGGCGTTGTCACTCTCTTGTCGTGGTGGAGAAGGAGGTTGATGAGGTTCATCTTGGTGTACTTCCTCGTTTTCCATCTTGGTGTGTCCCACTTGTGGATGCTTCCATGTCAACTCTTGATTCACCTTGACGTGAGGTAGAAGCTTCCACTTGGACGGACGAGGTACTCTCCTTTACCTCCGTTGGACGAATCTTGCTAATAGACAAGTGTTGGATTGCTTCCGAAGGGTCTTTGTCTCCTACTTCAATTGGCAATTGCTCTATTTGAGAGCCGTTAGATTCATCAAACTTCACATCTACCGTTTCTTCAACCTTTTAGGTGAAATTGTTGTAGACACGGTAAGTGTGAGAGTTTGAGCCATAACCAAGTAGGAAACCCTCATGAGATTTAGGAGCAAATTTAGAATGATGATGCTTATCAAGAATGTAGCACTTTGAGATGAATACCTGAAAGTATCCAACTTGGGGTTTGTTACCGGTGAGAAGCCCGTATGCTGTCTTGTCGAGTATCTTGTTAAGATACAAGCAATTTGTTGCATGACAAGCTGTCTCAACCGCTTCCGCCCAAAAGTGTTTTCGCGTCTTGTACTCATCAAGCATCGTTCTCGCCATCTCAATAAGAGTCCAGTTCTTCCTCTCAACAACTCCATTTTGTTGAGGCGTGTACGTAGCTGAGAACTCATGTGAAATCCCTTCTTCGTCAAGAAAGGTATCC
Organism: Triticum aestivum; assembly: GCF_018294505.1. Lineage (NCBI taxonomy): Eukaryota > Viridiplantae > Streptophyta > Magnoliopsida > Poales > Poaceae > Triticum > Triticum aestivum. The sequence goes on from NC_057794.1 coordinate 242,753,881, forward strand.
ACATTTGCGTTCTTGAACTTCGTTCCATTGTCTCTTCGAACCTTCTTGATCTTCACTTTGAACTGATTTTGGGCCCTCCTAGCGAAGTTCTTGAAGATCTTTTGGACCTGCGATTTATCATCAAGAAAGAATACCCATGTAAATCTAGAAAAATCATCGACTATGACTAAACCAAATGAGTTTCCACCGAGACTTTTGTAGGCATTGGGACCAAAGAGATCCATATGAAGTAGCTTGAGCGGTCTTCTCGTGGTCATGATGTTCTTTACGTGGTGGCTTCCTCCAACTTGTCTTCCTGCTTGACAAGCACTGCATAATCTATCCTTGTCAAATATAACATCTTTTACTCCAAGGATATGATCACCTTTAATTAGCTTATCAAGATTTCACATGCCCATATGACCTAACCTTCTATGCCACAACCAACCTTTAGAAGATTTAGCAATTAAGCAAGTTCTAGGTTGAGCCTTTTTAGTGAAATCAACAATGTAAAGATCACCTCTAAGAATAACGGTAAAGACCATTTTATGCTTATCTCTATGAAACACTTGGCAATCTACTTCAGTAAATAGGACATTGAAACCAAAGTCAGCAAGTCTAGATACGAAAAGTAGATTATAGCCAAGGGATTCAACGAGCATAACAGTTTCTATGGAGCTATCATGTGAGATGACCACCTTACCCTTTGAGTTGTCACCAAAAGTGACATACTTTTGAGGGCCATCATTTTCAGCAAGCTCAGAAAACATATCTTTGTCTCCGGTCATGTGATCGGTACACCCACTATCAAGAACCCATTCTTTTCCTCCAGCCATGTAGCCGCGAAGATTTGCCATACGACCAAAGTGTCTCATAGACTCATCGCGATCAAAGTCAATATCATCATCCTCATCATAGTATCCATGTTCAACATCGTCTTGTGATTGATCAATTGCTAGAGAGGGTAATTCATTAGATAAATGGTCATCACAATGAATTCTAATAGCTTCGAAGATGATATTGCTAATGATTCCAACATCTCCTTTGGCACACATAAGATTAGTAAGCTCAAATAGACAATCACCAAAGTTAGGATCATTGGAACTCATCTTACTCAAAGCAATATACTTATGAAGAATCTCATCTAAATTTTGCAAGGAATAATTTGGAAATCGTTCCTCGAGAAATCTCCATATGGTGTAAGCACAATCAAGAGTAGGCAGGCTAGCAATCAAGTTTCTAGGTAATCCTCTACTGATTAGATTGACGGCTCTAAGATTATGAATCATGTCAATAGAATCATCAAGGATAGGATGCAATGGGTCAACAAGCCGCGCACCAGGAGTAGTAATGTACTTGTTCAACTGATATTCATTGAAAATCTCAAGCATCTCAATTTTCCACTCATGAAAGAACTATCCATCAAGTATAGGCACTCTATGTCTAAGACTCCCCAATGTAGACTCATCCATCTTCCTCCAATGGTGATTAAACGAAAGCAATGGAAACCAATGCTCTGATACCAATTGAAAGGATCAAGAAGAGGTCTCTAGAGGAGGGTGAATAGACTCTTAACAAGTAAAAGTAGCAATTTTTATGTTCTTCAAGTTCAGGTAGAGTTTTAGCACAAGTTTAAACATTCACAATACACTCCAAGCAAGCATGGCAAGAGTATATGAGCAGCGGAAAGTAAAGCATGCAAGTTGCAAGAATGTAAAGGGATGGGATTGGAGTGTGCAAACGCAATTGAAGAGACGGAGATTTTTGGCATGGTTTCAATAGGTGGTGCTATCGTACATCCACATTGATGGAGACTTCAACCCATGAAGGGTAACGGTTGCGCGAGTCCACGGAGGGCTCCACCCACGAAGGATCCACGAAGAAGCAACCTTATCTATCCCACCATGGCCATCGCCCAAGAATGACTTGCCTCACTAGGATAGATCTTCACGAAGTAGGCGATCTCCTTGCCCTTACAAACTCCTTGGTTCAACTCCACAATCTTGTCGAAGACTCCCAAGTGACACCTAACCAATCTAGCAGACACCACTCTCCAAAAGGTAATAGCTGGTGTGTTGATGATGAACTCCTTGCTCTTGTGCTTCAAATGATATTCTGCCCAACACACAACTCTCTCTCACGGATTTGGATTTGGTGGAAAGATGATTTGAGTGGAAAGCAACTTGGGGAAGGCTAGAGATCAAGATTCTTGTGGTTGGAATGGAATATCTTGGTCTCAACACATGAGTAGGTGGTTCTCTCCCAGAAAATGTATGTTGGAAGTGTAGGCACGTTCTGATGGCTCTCCTCACTAATGAAGCAAGGGTGGAGGGGTATATATATTCTCCAAACAAAATCTAGCTATTACACGCAATTTACCAAACTCGATAGGACCGAATCAGAAAACTCGGTCAGACCGATTTAGTTCAAAATGTGAACATTAGTAATTTCGGTGGGACCAATATGATGAACTCGGTGGGACCGATGTGCTAGGGTTAGGGTAAAACCTCATCTCGGTTTGACCAATTACACAAACTCGGTGGGACCGATTTTGGTAATGAGCGAACCAGAGAGTTGGTCAACCAAACTCGGTGAGACCGATTACAAATCTCGGTAAGACCAAAATTATTGCATCAGGAACCAGAGAGTTTGCAAGCCCATCTCGGTGAGAGCGAGATCCCATTAGTGAGACCAAACTGATTAGGGTTTCTGGCAGTGGCTATGTCAAGTGAACTCGGTGGCGCCGGATAGATCAATCGGTAGGGCCGAGTTTGACTATTCGTTTGGGACATATGTGGAAATGAGAAAGTGGTCGAGGGCTCTGGAGCATATCACTAAGCACTTTGAGAAAGCAAGCCATTAAGCAACACGTCACCCCATTTTAATAGTATTGGCTTTCCTAAGGACTCAATGTGATCTTGGATCACTAAAATAAAAATGTAGAGTCTTGAGCTTTTCTGCTTTTGCCAATCCTTTGTTCTTAGCATCTTGTAGGGGTTCCACATCCTCTTGTCCATGCCACTCCATTTGTTGAACTTATCTGAAATATACTAGATAAAAAAATTAGTCCAACAACAGATATGTTGACATTAATTACCAAAACCACCTAGGGAGCACTTGTGCTTTCAAAGGTCCACACTTCGCTCAGTTACCATAGTAGCTGCACTTCCAGCGCACATTGCCGGCAAGCTGCGCTCCATTGTAATATGAGCTCATATACAATCAATCCACCAAAGCAGGAGTAGGGTTTTACACCTCACGATGGCCCGAACCTAGATAAACTTTGTGTGTCTCTTCTTGATCTACTCTTTGTGCATTGCTGATCCCCACAATCGAGCCGCAAAATGGCCTTTGCCGGTCCCATCAATTGTCGTACCTCGACATCTTTGGCATGCCAGGTAGGGGGGTTGCATGCATGAATATGCTCCAGCAGTCCAGGAGCCATCTACATCACCATAATCATCTTCCATGGCGCCCAAGAAGAAGGGTGCAGTGATGGGTTTACCACTTACTTGCAAGCTTCCATCGCGCAAGCCCACGAGCGATGGCTGCGGAGGCGGTGGAGGAGGCAGAGACGGCGAACAACATCCACGACACTCTAGTGATCCTAGCTAGTCGAATAGCGTATTCCGGAGCGGGGTGAGCCAGGATCCAATAGCCGCCACATCTAAGGGTGGAGCTGCGAAGCCCAGGGCAGCGCAATGACCTCCAAAGACATCGTAGCAATGTCCAAGAATGCCACACCGGTGCAAATGCCAAGACCATTGCAAGATGGACGCGCCATCCAACATCGCAACGTCGGCGGCTCCGGATGCCACCATGACAAGACTCCTAAGCATCATCATCAAGATGCTCATCGACAGCCACAACGCCAACCTGTCGGCGAAGGTCAACAACGGCAACGTGAGCAGGATAGAGCTCCTTCAGTCTCTGTCAGGAGTAAGATCACCACCCATTCTTTGCGCCCTATCATGCCAAACACATCAGTAGAGGCCATGGCGCAAGCACAACTGTTGTTAAACTTCCCTCCTGCCCTAGAGAAGATGGATGAGTGGAAAGCCACCATCCAAAGCCTCCTTAGTTTTGCCGACACCGACAGGCAGACGCAGGCAGGGACTTTGCAGTGGCAACCCGCAGCACCGTAAGACCAGCTAGTGACCGCACTAGAGGCGTTGCACCAATGGTGCAGTCTCCTCCAAAGCAGCAGCGGCAAACCCACCGAACCGACGAGCTGGATGAAGTTTCCATGGCATCTTCTGATCTACGAGCCCGCCAATATCAGCGCCAAGTACTCCAATATCAGCGCATTGAAGAAGCTCGAACCACCATCGAGCGGCACCGAGAAGCGTGTCGTCATTGAGATGACTGCCTCGAGCCAGCAGCGAATGAGCCTGTGTCAAAGTACCCTAGGTGCATACCTTACGAGGTAGGCTGCTCAACATTCACTCACTAGTTGCGGCAAGTCCACTAGCCCTCTTCCTAGAGCTTCAAACCTGACTTGGCGGATAAATATGGCAGCAAGCTAATTTTGTTAGAGTTCCTTGGCATCTACACCATTGCGGTATAGGCTACCGGAGGAAAAGACGAGAAAGTTCTTGCTAACTACTTTTTGTTGGCACTGAAGCCCAACGTGAGGTCTTGGTTGATGAACTTGCTGGAGGGCTCCATTACATCCTGGTCAGATTTGTGCCACCAGTTTGTTGGCGCGCACACCAGAGGCCACAAGCTTCTCGGTCAGCCTGGTGATCTGCACGTGCTAATCCAGAGGGATGGAGAGCCTCTTCACAAGTATATTTAGAGATTCAGTTGTGTCCACCATAACATACCGGATGTCCACCCCGCTGCTGCAATTGCCTCATTCCACACGAATGTGTGCAATTTCAGGATGGGAGAAGAGATGAATATCATGAAAGTGAGAACCATCCATGAGCTTTATACTCTGGTAGAAAAGTGTGCACATGCTGAGGGAAGGTGACTTCCTGGGGAGGATACTGGAGTCGAGGTGGATTCTAAGGAGGATGACGCATCCACCTCGAATAAGAAGGGTCGAAAGCGAAACCGCAAGCGCAAAGGCAAAGCAATGATGGATGTTGAGGGCTCCAGCAATGCCAGCAAGAAGGCCAAGCCTTAAGATTCTGGCAAGGAGACTGTCATGTGGACCTATGATCATGAGGCTGCGGTAGGTGACAAGATGGGGAAAACCATTGGGCCGTACTACAAGATTCACTGCACCAAAGGGCCATGATCTCCAGGAGTGCCCGCACGTGGAGCAGCTTACAGAGAAGCAGAAGTAAGAATACGAGAAGCGCGACAAGGAGAAAGGCCAAGACCATGCTGGTGGATCGGGCAAGAAGAACCGTGGCACCCGTGGGGGCCATCGCGGCAAGGCCGTGCAGCAAACGAAGAAGCCTGCTAGAGGCTAAGACAAGAAAGATGACGAGGAGGTGGATGATGAGTACAAGGAAGAATCTGAGCAACAAGAGTTGCGGAAGGCAATGGATGCCATGTGCATTGATGAAGGTGCATCTTTGCACTCCTCAAGCAAAGGGCTCGTGAGATCAATGCAGCGGAGCCGGTAATGGGGCGCAAAGGCCACTCGGGTGGTCCAACACGCCCATCATTTTTTATGCTGAGAACCGCCCTGATCGCACAACTATGGTTGGGTGCTTGCCATTGTTGGTTTCACCAACAATCCGCTACCTCAAGGTGACAAAAATGTTGGTTGACGGTGGGGTTGGCTTAATTGATCTCTCCAGATGTGATCAAGAGGCTGCAGATCCCAGATGAAGATCTCCAAGAAATAGGAATGTTTCAAGGAGTCAATCCAGGAAGGAGCCAACCCAACGGGAAGATTACCTTGCCAGTGACATTTGGCACCGAGCTCAAATACTGGACAGAGAAGATTGTCTTTGATGCTGCCAAGATCCCATTATCATACAATGGAATTCTTGGTCACCCTGCTCTGGCAAAGTTCATGGCGGCGTCACACTACACCTAACACACTTTCAAGATGGCAGGGCCAATGAGTTTCATCACCATCCACTCTGACAACAAGGACGCAGTTATTTGCACCGACAAGCTCTACCAGGAGGCAGTGGTAGCATCTGCCGGCAAGTCACTTGCTCCTGCCGACAAAGCTCCTGGGGGGAAAAGAAGAAGACAGGCAAGACCTCCGGGTAGTGCACCTTAGAGTGTTGTATGCCTGTTGAGGACATTGATATGTCCATTTTGCATCATGTTTTCCTACTGTTATTTATATTGTTTTTGTGTATAATCATGCTTTTTGGAGTAATTCTAATGCCTTTTCTCTAATAATATGCAAGGTTCACATAAAGAGGGAGAATACCGGCAGCTGGAATTCTGGGCCTGAAAAAGCTATGCCAGGCTACCTATTCTACACAACTCCAAATGAGCTGAAACTTCACGGAGATTTTATATGGAATATATAAGAAATATTTGAGCAAATAAGTACCAAAGGGGTCCCACCAGGTGGGCACAACCCACCTGGGCACGCCAGGGAGGCCAGGCGCGCCCTGGTGGGTTGTGCCCTCCTTAGCCCACCTCCGATGCCCCTCTTTTGGTATATAAGTTATTTTGACCTAGAAAAAATAAGGAGAGGACTTTCGGTATGAAGCGCCACCGTCTCGAGGCAGAACTTGGGTAGGAGCACTTTTGCCCTCCGGCGGAGCAATTTTGCCAGGGGAACTTTCCTCTCGGAGAGGGAAATCATCGTCATCATCATCACCAACAACTCTCCCATCTTGGGGAGGGAAATCTCCATCAACATCTTCAACATCATCATCTCCTCTCAATCCCTAGTTGATCTCTTATGTTCAATCTTTGTACCGAAACTATAGATTGGTGCTTGTGGGTGACTACTAGTGTTGATTACATCTTGTAGTTGATTACTATATGGTTTATTTGGTGGAAGATTATATGTTCAGATCCATTATGCTATTTAATACCCCTCTGACCTTGAGCATGATTATCATTTGTGAGTAGTTACTTTTGTTCTTGAGGTCACGAGAGAAATCTTGTTGCAAGTAATCATGTGAACTTGATATGTGTTTTATATTTTGATGGTATGTATGTTGTGATTCCCTTAGTGGTGTCATGTGAACGTCGACTACATGACACTTCACCATATTTGGGCCTAAGGGAACACCTTATGGAGTACTTATTAGATGATGTGTTGCGAGAGTGACAGAAGCTTAAACCCTAGTTTATGCGCTATTCCGAAGGAAATGATTTGGATCCAAAAGTTTAATGCTATGGTCAGAATTTATTCTTAATACTTTTCTCGTAGTTGCGGATGCTTGCGAGGGGGTTAATCATAAGTAGGAGGTTTGTTCAAGTAAGAACATCACCAAAGCACCAGTCCACCCACATGTCAAATTATCAAAGTAGCGAACACAAATCAAACCAACATGATGAAAGTGACTAGATGAGATTCCCGTGTACCCTCAAGAATGCTTTGCTTATCATAAGAAACCGTTTTGGCCTGTCCGTAGCCTCAAAAGGATTGGGCTACCTTGCTGCACTTTTGTCGCCATTACCGTCACTTGCTTGTTACAAATTATCTTGATATCAAACTATTCGTTACTTACAATTTGAGTGCTTGCAGAAAATACCTTGCTGAAAGTGGAAATCGGTAAGGAAAAATTATTACTATGTGCTGAAATTTATTGTCACTTGTTACTATGGAGAACAATCCTTTGAGGGGTTTGTCCAAGGTATCTTCACCTTGACCAGAACGACAATTAGGTACCCCTCAACCTAATGCACCTACTTAAAATATTGGTTATGAAATTCCTTCGGGTATGATAGAACAACAGCTAGCTAATCCTTATGTAGGAGATGGAACCGAACATCCTGATATGCACTTGATATATGTGGATGAACTTTGTGGATTATTTAAGCTTGCAGGTTTACCCGGAGATGAAGCTAATAAGAAGGTTCTCCCTTTATCTTTGAACGGAAAATCATTGCCATGGTATAGGGTATGCGATGATCTTGGATCTTGGAATTGGAATCGATTGAAATTTGAGTTTCACCAAAAAATATCCTATGCATCTAGTTCATCATGATTAGAATTACATATATAATGTTTGGCCTCGTGAAGAATAAAGTATCTCTCTAGCTTGGGGGAGGCTTAAGTCAATGTTATATTCATGCCCCAATTATGATCTCTCAAGAGAAATTATTATTCAAAATTTTTATGCTCGGCTTTCTCATGATGATCGATCCATGCTCGATACTTCTTGTACTGGTTCCTTTATGAAGAAGACTATTGACTTCTGGTGGGATCTCTTAGAAAGAATTAAACGCAACTCTGAAGATTGGGAACTCGAAGAAGGTAAAGAGTTGGGTATTAAGCTTAAGTATGATTGTGTTAAATCTGTTATGAATACCGATGCTTTTCAAAAGTTTAGCACTAAATATGGACTTGGCTCTGAGATAGCAGCCTCCTTTTGTGAATCTTTTGCTACTCATGTTGATCTCCCTAAGAAGAAGTGGTTTAAATATCACCCACCTATTAAATAAGAAATTAAAGAACCGGTAATAGCTAAAGATGAAACTATTATCTATAATGTTGATCTAGTTGTTCCTACTTCTTATATTGAAAAATCACATTTCCCTGTTAGGATAAAGGAACATGCTAAAGTTTCACCTGTGGTCAATAAAAGCTATATTAGAACACCTAAACCATCTGAACAAATCAAGGTAAAACCTAGTGTTGCTATGGTTAAAGATCCCCTGGTTGAAAATATAGATGGGCATGTTATTTAATTCTGTGATGAAGCTGCTAGAATTGCCAAACCCATGAATAAGATAAACATAGACTTGTTGTTGGCATACCTGTTATCTCAGTTAAAATAGGAGATCACGGTCATCATGGTTTATGCGACATAGGTGCTAGAGTGAGTGATATTCCTTTTACCTTATATCAAGAAATTATGAATGATATATAGCACCCGCTGAAATAGAAGACATAGATGTTACTATTAAACTTGCTAATAGAGACACCATCACACCACTTGGGATTGTTAGAGATGTTGAAGTCTTGTGCGGGAAAATAAAATATCCTACTGATATTCTTGTTCTTGGTTCCCCACAAGATGACTTTTGATTTCGAAAGTACATGGGCCTGGCCCAATAATAAGGTGACGCAACACCTATAATAGCCTCTGGACGAAATTTATGAAATGGCATCTTGTATATTTCGTCCAAGGCTTCATGCACTCACTATGGTGGCTTCAAAGTCCTGAAATCATCACTTGTAACTCCGTTCTTGTTCCCCTTTCGCATGCCATCATCTCCATGCTTGATCTTGCTCCAATGTTCATCCTTCTTGTCCAAGCTAGGTCATTCATTTGTAAGCAAGACAAATGTATCCAATTTAGGTAGCATCATATTCTCATGAACATTAGAATCATTACCAAGAAATGAAAGTACCTGGTACTTTAATTGGCTTGCACAAGCTCTAGTAATTGGTCTAGTATGTATAGCAGCAGGGGCTGTGGGTGTAACAATGGTATTGATGTCCTCATCACACTACTGGTTGTGATCATCTCTCTTTTCATGAAGCCTACTCGAGTTATCATCAGATCTTCATGGCCAAGGAATATGAGAACACAACATTTATAAATCCATGTGGCACGTATTGCTTCATACGTATGACTTTCGGATTGAAGAGTGCTGGAGCAACATTTGCAAGGGCAGTGTAGATTGGTTTTGGACCTCGGCTACACAAGAATGTCAAAGCCTATATGGGTGATATAGTGCTCAAAACTAAGCACAAAGAAACACTGATCCAAGATCTAGAAGAAACATTTGCAAACTTGCGCAAGATCAACTTGAAGTTCAACCCTGAGAAGTGTGTGTTTGGTGTTCCACCCGACGAGCTTCTCGGGTTCTTGGTATCTTAATGTGGTATTGAAGCTAATCCTGACAAGATCAAAGTTGTCGAGCAGTTGGAAGCACCGAAGTGCATCAAGGATGTGTGGCGTTTGGCAGGTTGTGTTGCTGCACTGAGTAGGTTCATCCCCAAGTCAACAGAGCAGGCCTTGTCGTGTTTCAAAATTTTGAAAAAGGTGGGTCCTATAAAATGGACTTCGGAAGCAGAGGTTGCGCTGCAAGATTAGAAGAAGTACCTCTCCTCCCCGCCAATACTAGTTGTGCCTAAACCACAAGAGTCGTCATTGCTATACTAGGCGCCAACCAATCAAGTGGTCAGTCATGCACTAGTGGCAGAGAGGGAAGCGGGTGGCGTCGTGGAATTGTCGCGGCAGATGTCGTAGTGTGAGGACTTAGTCGTGAGGCTAACACATCTATGTAGTAGCTTGAGAGGGGTTGATCGGAATCGAGAGACGCAACACAAGACAAGTGTTTAGACAGCTTCGGGCCTCGGGAAACATCATCCGGTAATAACACTACATGCTCTTTGTGGCTAGGTCTCATTATCATTACGAGGGAGTCGCCGTAAACTGGCTCTCCTAGTTATGTCTAGCCTTAAGATTCTTCCTCCTGTCCCGCCTCTTAGGGTGCCCTGCCCCTCCTTATATAAGTTGAAGGGGAGTGTTACATGTAGAGTCCAACTCGGATTAAGACTTAAACTATTCTCACTTCTCTTCATGGGCTTCTTAACATCTTGGGCTTCTTAACGTCTCAGGCTTATTAACCCCAGGCGATTATGTCTGCTGGGTTATGACTGTCCGCCGATTTATGATCTGGTTTAACTGTTTGCCGGTTTACCACCTGCCGGTTTACCAGCTGTCTTAATCATCTGGCTTAACTGTCTTCCTTAACCATCTGTCTTAACTCTCTGCCGGTTTACCAAGTCCTAGCTGGGTTATAATTCCGGCCGGGTCATATCGCGGGGTATATCCCCGACATTAGCCCCTAGTTTAATTTGGATTTATCCATGTTAAACTAATCCTGTAAAAACAAACACAAGAACAATTGTGACAGATTATGCTCCGATTTAAGAACTTTTGTAAGCAAGCAACTGATCATCCTTAATTCCTTGTCATTTCCTTCTTCTAGAAAATCCGCGTCAATAAGCCAGCTTCATACTCGGTTTGCTGATATTGGTTTCTCACAGAGAAATACTATGAAGAATAATTCATTTGATTCAGCTCCAAAGCTTAGCAAAAGATATTAGTCTTTGAAATACTCATCTGATTTTCAACCGGCTTAAAGATGTAAAACGTGTCGGTTTATCATTGCCAAAATTGTCGGTTCATAAATATGGATGGCACCGGGTCATAATTGTTTGTTAACATCAGATTTGAAAGCATACCTCCCTTATATGTATATCACTTGTAGCCCCCAAGTCTTAAGAAGGGAACGTAGTAACAACTTAAGACTTGCTTCAATATGAATGTCACAAGCTTGAAGAAATCCAGGTTGTTCATCTAAATCATTAGTCATAAACTGAGTATTCCACATATGTAGCCCCCAAGTGCCGGGTTGTCATGCTTGCAGCAACCTAGTACTTGTAAGTGTCTTATGCTCATAAAAACTTCAACAAGTGTAGCCCCCAAGGACCGGGTCATTATGCAATAAGGAGCAGGGACTTTATAGATATGATCATGTAGACTTGAACAGCAATGTGTAGCCACATCATGGGGCTTGAACCCACACCCACAAGGTTAAAATCCTTGTTCTTTACCAACTGAGTAGTGGACCCTTCAATATAACGGAATAAGGCTTGTGTACCTTGAATTTTTAACAGGAGCAATTAGTAGCCCCCAAGGGCCGGCTCATTACAAAGTGATGAGTCGGATCTTCAATAAGGCAAGTAAAAAATGACCTTGCATTAGCCCCCAAGTGTCATGGTGCATGCTTGCAACGACATGGGACTTCCATAATTTGTATGATCATGATTTGAATAATGTAGCCCCCAAGTGCCGGGTCATAAGCCTGCAGCGACTCGGGACTACTCCTTCCATTACAGAATAAATCATATCCATTGATAAAGAAATAATAGCCATTGCGCTAAAGCGACTTTGAAAACCTCAATCATAATACTAATTACTGACAACCATAATAAAAATCCAGCCATGTTGGCTATTCAAGATTTAAATAATATAACCCGTCGAGGGTATTGGCCCGTAGGCATGCAATAGCATGATTTTGATTGCTCAAGGCAAATATATCATGGCAACTTAATGTCCTTTATCAGGACGGGTTATCAAAACCACAAATATGATCAAATATGAGTCATAAAGATTAAGGCTACATGGCCTGAATTGTTTTAAATAAGGATGAACTAAAAAAATGTTCAAATAGAAATAATAAATCAGAAAAAACAAGGCTTTCATAGGCCGCCAAGCCTAAATCTCAAGTGCTTTCATGGGCCGCACAGCCGCTGAGTTAAACCTTTTAAACCTTATAAGACGGACATCACACAACAACCAATCGTCGTTTTAACTTTGACAAGTTCAGGATCTGTATAAGATTGACTTGTCAAAAGTACGGCGGGTCGTTCCAAGATTACTTGGGCGGAGTGGTAGACTTAAAATGGCAGGGTAACCCGGGGTTTTAGGTGAATACACCTGGCTTCCAAGCCTGGATTTTACGCCTATTACAAAGGTCATAAAAACTCTTGTTCTTTAGAACAAAGAGCCCCCAAGTAATATTTTTGAGTTGTGCTTAGCGAGTACCTACGTTTGAGTTGTGCTTTGCAACAGACTCTCTTTGGTCCCTTTAACCTGGGTAGCAATCCCCCAAGTGTTTTGTAAGAATGGCGTATCAGCCGGATTAAAGGGTAATCATAGCTTCGCTTCAATGAGCAGGAAACCCCCAAGTGACCAATAAGATAAGCCCATAAGGCAGGATACCCATGTTTGAACCGCGTATCATGGCAGCAAGTTCTCTTTGGCAACCTTTATTTTTTCTGAGAACTCGAACTTTGCGAGAGATAATTCTTCTTGAACCGGATGTTAAACCAGATATTTAGAGCTTCGGAGCTTTGTGGGAGACAGATTTCCCTTGAACCGGATTTTAAACCAGAATTTTCATTTTGAGCCGGAAATTTTCTGATGATCTTTTAAGTTTTCATCAATATAACAGCAGCCCCCGGGACCGGGTTATCTTCCCTATACTGACCCGGAGTTCTTGACTTGTTTTAAACTATCAGTCATTTACTGAGTCATGTCATCATAACCCCTAAGTCTTAAGACGACTCAAGGCGTTGTCTTGAGATTCTCCATACTTGACCATGATATAAACCGGTATGAGTCATTCAACAGCTCAGTGATATAATAGTCCCTTTTGTAGTGACAATTTGTCCTGCATTGGAGAACTTGCAAGCCAGAGTAATTGCTCTTTATAAAGAAACCAATATGTAATAGAAAATATACTGGATGGATTTCACCTGATATGTCATGCCAGAAATTATCCACTTCAGAGTTGATGATCACCACGGTGAAGCTGAAATCAACCACGGGCAAGTCGGCCGCGGGAGCAGACAGATGAGTCGGCCGCGGCATTGTAAACCGGCATGGGCGGGAGAGTCGGCGCGGTATGCCGCGCGGCCAAGCGAGTCATTCATATCGTGTTGATGTAGACCGGACCGCAGGGGCAGTGGTTTGCGCACTTCCTTTGAGCAAATTGACATAGCGCTGATGTAGATGCGACCTCCAATGACAGCGTGCGAGGACCGGGTCATACTTTTGGCCATGAGTTAATTGACCTGTGTATACAATAGCATATCATGAAAAAAGCTTTGGATGATACTTAATTATACCAAGTAAAAGTTTAGAAAAATAGCACCTAATTGTTTTTTGTTTCGGCAAGTCAATAGAACCCTGTTTCTTTTTATCTCTGCTCCGGGTGCAAACGCCTTGCCATGCATATTATATGTATACTTGCACTGTTCTTCAACTGGTACTAGCCTTGTTAGTATTTTACACTAGCTCGGGTCTTGTAATTCGCACACAAGAAAGACCAGGCTGCTGAGACTGGAGAGAAAACGACCCGCCATGGAAGACGGCGTGGGCGGATCCAGCGAGCCATGGTGGTGGAAGCAGCCAGGCAGTGCCGCGGCGGTTGCGGCGACTTGTGGCCGCCGCCGTGGGTGCTAGAAGTCGGTTCTCCGGTGGCGGCGCTAGTGAAGTGGGCATGCGCGCGAACCAGCGGGCAGTGCTGAGACACGCGTCGGGCCGGTGGTGATGGGGAGGCCAGCAGGCGGAGTGAAACGTGCCAAGCCGGTTGAAATGACATGGACGCGATGAAGCATGATGCAGTGCTGGGCGCGTGAGGCGGAGCCTGGCCCGGAGAACGGCGACGCGGCGGATTACAGGCTGGGCCATTATGGGTGGAGAGCGAGGCGAGACCACGGGCCTTAGCAGAGGCGGCAATATAGGCGGGTCACGGCGGGCGGTGGTTCAGCCCCGCTACTGCTGAGGCGGGCGGAGACAGAGGTCTCGAAGGCGGACGGCAAGGCCGGCTTGCGGCAGCGAGACCCAGCGGGCGGCTCAACCCACTAAGGAGGCAACTCAGCAAGGTCGACTCGAAATTCGAGGCGGAGGCAGAGTCCGGCGAGTGGGCGGCGGTTTGGCAGAGGCCGGCGAAAGCGGTGGCTCGGGGCCATCTGTTCCAAGGCGGACGAAGTGGGCGGCTCACGGGCGGCGGTTCAACGGATGCAGGCAAGGCGGCTCGGAAGTGGACGACGGAGGCGGCCGGCTCGGAGGCGACGTCGGGCGCCCGTGAAACGAGGTCACACAGGCGGAAGCCGCTCCCGAGTCGTGGTCGGTTTGATAAACCCACGTCCGTTCCCAAGTCGTAACCAGTTGAACAGACCAGGTCGTGGCCTTCTCCTTTGGTAATTACAAACTTGCTGGACAAATTACTCCTCCCCAAAATCTGAGCTTTTACATGGACTGTACTCAAGTACTACTTGGTAGACCACTTTATACAAACAGTAGCAATGGAGTAGTGTTGTAGTAGTATTGCCTCAGGGCTTGACTCTTGCTCACACACGCGCGTTGATACAGATTGATCTGACATGGCGTACGGATGCATCACAATTCCTGTCGCTCACAGCGACACGCGACTATAGCCACAAAAAATTGATCTTCTATTCGGTTTCGACGGATCGCGTTGTATCGGCGATGCCAAACCCTAAATTCTTTTTAACCCAATATATACGTTGCCTCTGAATACTTTTCCACACTGGCTCTTCTTTATTCGGTCAACTATGAGTTTCTCGATCCCTGGGAGAGATCCCTTCAAAAACTCATCACCACTGTGCGCAGGCCCCACGGTGGGCGCCAACTGTCATGGAATTGTCACGTCAGATGTCCTAGTGTGAGAACTTAGTCATGAGGCCAACGCATCTATGTAGTAGCTTGAGAGGGGTTGATCGGAATCGAGAGACGCAACACAAGACAAGGGTTTAGACAGCTTCTGGCCCCGGGAAACATCATCCGGTAATAACCCTACATGATGTTTGTGGCTAGGTATCATTATTATCACGAGGGAGTCGTCGTAAACCGGCTCTCCTAGTTATGTCTAGCCTTAAGATTCTTCCTCCTGTCCCCCTCTTGGGGTGCCCTGCCCCTCCTTATATAAGTTGAAGGGGCCGGTTAAATGTAGAGTCCAACTCGGATTAAGACTTAAACTATTCTGACTTCTCTTCATGGGCTACTTAACATCTTGGGCTGCTTAATGTCTCGGGCTTATTAACCCCAGGCGATTCTGTCTGCTGGGTTATGACTGTCCACCGGTTTATGATCTGGTTTAACTGTCTGCCAGTTTTGCACCTGCTGGTTCACCATCTGTCTTAATCATCTGTCTTAACTGTCTGCCTTAACCATCTGTCTTAACTCTTTGCCAGTTTACCAACTCCCAGCCGGGTTATAATTTCGGTCGGGTCATACCGCGGGGTATATCCCCGACAGGCAACAACCACAGAGTCGCAACCGACAAGCTGGAATCTTCTACGGCAGGTCCAATTACCGAAAAGTCAAGTTCAGTGCAAACAAGTGAGTCAAAGCAGCAAATTGTGCCGAAGAAAAGATGGTGCAGCGTCTAGTCTATTTTGTCAGCTCTCTTCTATAGGGGGCTAGGTCAAGATATTCTAGTGTGCAGAATTTGGTTTTTTGGCCTTCTCATGGCCTCAAGGAAGCTGCCACATTACTTCCAAGCACATGAGATCACCGTCGTCACTCTCTTTCCACTACAGTGCATCTTAAGAAATCCATAAGGCACCGTCAGGATAGTGAAGTGGGCGCTGGAGCTGTCAAGTTTCGATTTGAAGTTTCAAAGTACTTTGACAATATAGAGCAGAGCCTTGGCACAGTTCATTTAGACTGGACGCCATTACAAGATGAAGAAATTCCCAAAACCTCTCTACCCGGCAAAGAAACCACAGATGACTGGATTATGTACTTTGAAGGTGCCTTTTCGCTTCATGGCGTCGGTGCCGGAGTGCTTCTTTCCGCACCCACTTGAGAGCACCTCAAGTATGTAGTTTGAATGCACTTTCCCAGGGAGAAGGCCACAAACAATACTTTTGAGTATGAAGGATGCTTACTTGTCTTCGCATAGCCATCGACCTTGGCATCAGAAAGTTAATCAGCCGAGGTGACTCATAGTTAGTTGTGAAGCAAGTAAATAAGGATTATCAGAACCCGTTGATGGAAGCATATGAGATGAAGTGGGGATGTTGGAAGAGGACTTTGATAGTCTACAAACATAGCACATTCCTCGTGTCGAGAACAACATTGTCGATGATTTATCAAAGCGCGCCACCAAGAGATTACCTGTGGAACTCTGGTGGGTACTTTCCTGCGGAGCTCTCGGCAGCCACCGGAAAGAAGGTTGCCGAAAGCAACACAATGCTTGCTAGTGAGCAGGAAGCTCTGGCATGACCAGAGGTCCTTGCCGTTGAGACAAGCACTCCCATGGCAGAAGAATTACCTTTAATCCTTGTCGTCGAGCCATAGCCTCCAGCATGGGCATTGCGAATTGTCTACTACCTTCAGACATGTCAACTTCCCAATGAGCAAGAAGAAGCTGAAAAACTAGCCTATCAAGCAAGCATGTACCAGTTTGTAGACAACATTCCATTAAAAAATAGGCCAAATGGGGTGAAATTGAAGTGCATTTGTTGGGAAGATGGACAAAAGTTGTTGGCAGAGATACATCAAGGGATGTGTGGTTCCCATATTGGGTCACGCGCACTTGTCGGATAAGCATTCTAGCAAGGTTTCTGTGCGATGGCGGTAGTGACCAGATGTAAAGTATGCCTATTCCACGCCAACAATATTCATTAGCCTGCTCAAGCCCTTTAGATGATCCCTCTCTCCTGGCCCTTCTCGATCTGGGGGCTCGATAATTTGGGCCCCTTTCCCCGTGCTACCGTGTGCTTTGAGTTCTCGTACATAGCAATCAACAAGTTTACAAAGTGACCTGAGGTAGAGACAGTGAGGAAGGTGACAGTACAGTCAGTTGTCAAGTTCTTCAAAGGATTAGTTTCTCATTTTCGTGTTCCCAACAAGATCATGACCGACAACAACACACAGTTCCCGACCCTCACCTTCATGCAGTACTATCAAGAACTTGGCAGCAAAATCTATTTTGCATCTGTTGCTCACCCAATAAGCAACGGCCAGGCGGAGAGAGCGAATGCTGAAGTGCCGCGGGGGCTCAAGACAAGAACATTCAATAAGCTGCACAAGTGCGGAAGGTGTTGGGTTAATGAGTTGCCGGCAGTTCTTTGGTCACTTTGGACGACACCAAATCGAGCTACCAGTGAGACACCTTTCTCCCTAGTCTATGGTGCAGAAGCGGTGCTCCCGCAGAACTCGCATATGGGTCACCTCGAGTTCAAGCTTTTGACAAAGCAGAATGAGAGTAGATGCGGCAAGATGAGCCCATGCTCCTCGAGGAATATCATCTTTGGGCTGCTGTGTGTGCTGCATGTTACTAGCAAGCTTTGCGCCGCTACCATAGCCGCAAAGTGCATGCTCGAAGCCTTGAGAAAGGTGACCTTGTCCTTCGTCGGATCTAGTCGACGAAGGGATCAAACAAGTTGAGACTGAAGTGGGAAGGCCCTTATCAGGTAGTACAAGTCACTAGACCTGGCTCAGTCCATCTAGAGATCAAAGATGGCACCCAAGTGCAGAACTCATGGAACATTGAACTTCTTTGCAAGTTCTACCCATGATGCGCGGTTGCCCGCGCGACAAGCTCTTTTTCACAAGTTCACCGGTGTCGGTGTCTTAAGAATTGGGGTCCTTAATGCCCCAGACTTATGCACATGCAGTAGTAGCCTTCGCGACGGCGAGGCTTGCCAGAGGATAACTAAAAACCAAGCTCAAGATCAGATTATAAGAAGCAAAGAAGATCTTAGGAGATAGAGATCAGAAATATTAAAGATACAGTTCAAGAGCCCAGTAAGATCATTGCCGAGGAGAACATCTCAGGCTCCAAGCCCGGCAAGAATCCCACTACCTTGCCACTGCTAAACCTCATCAATCAGTTTGTCACTTGTCGATGAGGTGTCGAGAAGGTAGGTAGTTAGGTGAAACTAGTCTGGGCATGTGGCAGCTCACCGCCGAAAGATCAACTTTAATGACACCCTTCCAAATGATGAGTCAAAGCAATAGAAGGTAGATGGGCGAATGGCATAGAAGGAGAGACTAGCCTTGACGGAGAGCTCCATCCACAAGACACCTCATGGTGCATTAAATGCATTTGTCCTAACCCATCAGATTTAGGTAGTTGGCACTATAGCCACTATTTACAGTGTAGGTTTACCATTTACCATTGTGGTGACCCCTTAGTCTATAAAAGGAGGCCCATGGCTACCTTAACAAAGGGGATACCCTATCCATTTTACGCACGTAGAAGCACTCTCCGAGCACCTTGTCGGACGTGTGCTCCTTGTAAACTAGAAACATACACATCCAATACACAAAGCAGGAGTAGAGTTTTACGCTCCACAGTGGCCCGAACCTGGGTAAACACCATGCGTTCTCTGCTGGTCCTGGTCTTTGTGCTTGTCGATCCCTCCAGTCGAACCGGAAAGGGATCGCCATGATCCCAAAGATGGTCATACGCACGACATCTTAGGCGCACCGAGCATGGGGATTGCTTGTGCGAACCAAGATCAGCAGTTAGCGCATCAGCTTCATCACTAGCTTCATA
The DNA here is from genome assembly GCF_018294505.1 of Triticum aestivum. Taxonomy (NCBI): domain Eukaryota; kingdom Viridiplantae; phylum Streptophyta; class Magnoliopsida; order Poales; family Poaceae; genus Triticum; species Triticum aestivum. Next base: position 242,773,021 of record NC_057794.1, read on the forward strand.
ACCCGCTTCATCGTCATGGCGCCCAAGAAGAAGGGCACTGTGGCGTTTGGTCCATCTTCACCCAAGCCGCCCGTGCCTTCACAGACAAGCGAAGACACAGGTGGCAGCGCGAGTGGTGGAGGCGGAGGAGGTGGAGGCAGGATCAGCTTCCGTGACGCTCTGTTGACCATAGCCAAGCGAGCAGCGTCGTCCGCAACAACAGCGACAACAACCCACATGCCACCAGGTCCAAGGGTGGGGTCGTGCTGCCTGTAGGTGGTGCGGCAAACTCCAGGGACAATAGGGCACACTTCAAGAAGCCCACACCGGCGCACACGCCATGGCCATCTCAGACCGCGTGCACTGAGCAGCGCCCCAGGTCGGCGCGTCCGAGCGTCCTCACGGCAAGACCCCTATGGATCATCCTCATGATACCCGGGGCCAATGCATGCACCAGCATGCTGGCGAAAATGGGTAACGATCACAGGCTTGAGACGGGGCTACTTCCAAGTAAGGTGGAAGCAAGCAAACCTCCCGTTCCTCACGCCTCTCCATGCCCTCCATGCCTAAAGAAGCACTAGCCCGTGCCTAGTTACTCTTGGAGTTGAGGATTGGAGAGCCACCATTCAGAGTCTTGTTGGCTTCGCCAATAACAACAAGCCGCCATGGGCAGGGCCTTCGCAACAATAGCCTGCCACTCCGTCATGTGCTGCTAGAGAAAGGACTAGGCAAGGAGCACCCACAGTGCAGTCCCCACCATGACAACAATAACCTCAGCGGCAAAGCCAGCGGATCGATGCCCATGACGACGTGTCCATGATGTCATCCGATCTATGAGCTCACCGCGACCAGTGCCAAGTTCTGCAAGAGCGGCGCGGGGAAGATGCCCATTGGGCAACTGATAGAAAAGCGCATAGTTATGACGATATTCAAGTCAATGATCATGTATATAGGCATCACGGCCGAGACAAGTAGACCGACTCTTGCCTGCATCTACTACTACTCCACACATCGACTGCTATCTAGCATGCATCTAGAGTATTAAGTTCATAAAGAATGGAGTAACACCTTAAGCAAGATGACATGATGTAGACAAAGTAAACCCAATTAATATGAATAAACCCTATCTTTTTATCCTTAATGACAATGATACAAATACATGTCATGTCCCTTTCTGTCACTCGGATTCAGAAATGCAAGATTGAACCCATCACTAAGCACCTCTCCCATTGCAAGATAAATGAATCTAGTTGGTCAAACTAGATGGATAGATTAGAGAGAAATACAAAGTTATAACAATCATGCATAAAAGAGTTCAGCGAAGACTCAAAATAATATTCAAGAATAATCTGATCATAAACCCACAATTAATCAGATCCCAATAGACACACTACAAAAAGGATTACATCGAATACATCTCCAAGAACATCGAGGACAAGGTTGTATTGAAGATCCTAGCTATTAGCTATGGACTCGTAAGTCAATGGTAAACTACTCACACCTCATCAGAAGGGCAGCAAGGATGATGTAGAGGCCGTTCGTGATCGATTCCCCCTCTGGCAGAGTATCGGAAAAGGTCTCCAGATGGGATCTTCAAAGAATAGAAACTTGGGGCAGTGAAAATAGAATTTTGGGTGGCTCTCTGATGTATTGGAAATATTTGGGAATTTATAGTGTTGGAATTAGGTTAAAAGGTGCCACGAGGGGCCCACAAGCCTGGGGGCGCCCCCCCACGGCGCTCCCGGCAGGCGTGTCGCACCCTCGTGACTCTTCAGGTCTTCTCTCGAAGCTTCTAGGGTCCCTTCTGGTCCAGAAAAAATCATCAAAAAGTTTCATAGGGTTTGGTCTATGTTTGGTACTGATTTTCTGAAAAGCCAAAAATAAGCAAAAAAACAACAATTGGCACTAGGCACTAGGTTAATAGGTTAGTCTCAAAAAATGATATATAATTGCATAATAAGCATCCAATATGGATACTATAATAGCATGGAACAATCAAAAATTATAGATACGTTGGAGATGTATCAGGCCCTACGACCTCCCAATACTGAATTTTGGGGCATAATCCTAGGACGAAAAGCAGAGCCAGTAGGAGAGGTAATGTTGGAAGTGACCTTCAACGAAGACACCAATTACAGATGCGAACTCATAAGCTTTGAGGTAGTCCCCTTCTCTGGGGGCTACGATACCGTCTTGGGGCGACCAACTTTTTCACATTTCATGGTCGTCCCACACTACACGTATATGCAGCTTAAGATACCAAGCCCACGTGGCATCATCACCATCCATAGTTGCCCCCTACGAGCAATCAGGTTGGAGCAAGAAAACCTCAGCAAAGTCGTGGAATGGGGGGCGAAGCACATGGAGGTCCAATGAGTGCCAAAAGCAAGAAAATTCCTGAAGTTCACTTGGGAACGATGAGCCTGGCAGGAGAGATCTACTTGGAACAGGAAAGCCCGCAGGAAGCACTCTCCCGGAGGATGGATACCCATTTGTAGACCTCCCGACTAATATCATCAGGAGGACGGATAATCATGGCAACCCGGAGAGGCCTCCGCAGCACAACTGCGGCCAGTAAATTTCATACATGTCATTTACATTTTTTGCATCAATTTTCTTTCCTAGGAGACATATCATGGAACAATCATACTTAGTTCGATCATGTACCAAATAGGTAATAAAGTGATTTGTTATGGAAATAGTTTTGTTTTGTTACACCATATGATCACCAAATGAAGTGCACAAAATATAAAAGTACTAAAACAACCTTTGAACTCTTTGTCGATGGTACAAGAGATCTCTTTACTTGCGACTCGGGGGTTGCATCGTTTTTCAGACCTCCCGGCAGCTCAGCAGTAAATGTTGCATCCAGTGACCCTTCAAAGTACAAGTACGAGGGGCTGCATTCAAGGTACACAGACCGCCTATCTCACAAGGCAGGAGGCCAACAAGGCTTATGGCCTAACCTAGTCGCTAGAGTTCAGACAAATCTTAACATATGCAGAAAACTGGCCCGGACTCGTTGCCAACATCAATGTATAGCGCCACCGACTAGCAAGCTGAGCTCGCTAAGGGGCCTCCGTCCATATCGCCATTGCTAGCAGATGCATATTTGGTCGGACGTAGGCGTTCTCCCAGCGGATTTTAAGAAGGCATACGACACAAGCAAATGGAATGTTATAAAACATAATACATAAAGCAGAGTATCACAATACAAGTACCATGTAGTACACTTTATAGTTTATTACAAACTGCGAATTTACGAGCCGCCTGTACCAGGGCGCTCTTTTATGATCCCTTGCATTAGATAGACCCTGGCAGCTTATTCGGCCTCCTCAACAACTTCCTGCATGAATGCTTGAGATTTGAACTGCCAGCAGGAGGCCTCACAATGGTCCAGAGGTTGGCATTTGAGAAATGCGCTCGAACACCAGCCAAGACCTGCCGAGCTCCTTCGAATGCCGCATAATAGATCCAATCATCAAGATGATTAGACGACTCCGCCAGCAACTCTAGAAGGAACTCCAGATCGAAGGTCAGGCGAGGGTGTCCAGCGGCAACCCCCAACGCAATGGTCATTCGCTCCGCAACTGCGGCAACCTCGCGAAGCCGCTCTTCGGCGTCCTCGTTCTAGATAGCTGGTAACCGACCTATAAAAAGCCTAAAAAGCTTATTAGTGCACGTGCACTTTCTAGTCGAATCAAGTGGCCGAACGCTCGCCACTCGATCAACTCAGATCGTGTGGCCCGCGACGTCAGGCGTTACTTGGTCGGCGAGGTGGTCGCGACCGCGTATGAGAAATGACCCATCCTCTCCTCCACCTCCTCTTCAGCCGCCTCATCCTCTCCCATCATTCCCCTCCTCCACCCGCCTGCGTTGCGCACAGGCACCTGCTCTGTGTCGCCATGGATGGCTCGCCCCAAGCGGCAAGGAGCACCGTGCCTGTGTTGCGTCGCCATGCCCGCCTGAGCAGCAACTGATGTGAGACCGGGAGGTCGTATCCTCCCCAGATCCTGGTGACGTTGAGATCCAGCAGATGCGGACCAGGTTGTCTTCGCCACGGCACGCCGCCCTCCTCTTCGGTGACGGAGCTGCTCCTTCCCAACGTACCTCTGGATGGGTTCATCATCGTCGCCCCGGCCTCTTCCTTCCCCTGTGTCTGGCAAGATGTTGATTGAAGTATTCTATAGACGCATACTACTTGATTGAGGTATCTGCAACAGTTCCCAGTAGTGAAGAAAAGAAGCATACTTCAAGCCAGCTGTACAGCATAAAAGGACGTCAGATTACTTTGACTTGCCTCGGTCGACCAATCCATGTGGACAGTGGAATAATGCAAAAGAAAAAGCTTAAACGGGATGATTTGATGTGTATTTAATCCCTTTCTTCGGCCGTGAATTTCTGCATGTCAATCTAGATCATCTTGCTATATTCTTATGTCTTTTTTCATATGCTCTTTCATAAGTCACCCGAGAACGTTTTTAGTGCACAACTAAGAATTCAGTCTTGGTTGAATATCACCATCTTATATTTTGTGGTGCTTTTTTGCTCGAGTAAATTGTAAAATAGTTGTAGTTACACGTATAGTAGTTTTTAGTTGTATATATGGTTTAGAAAGTTGCACAACACGACAATACTAAGTTGGCTAGATGATATTTTCGCTTAAGTTGATCATTTTTGTTAGTCATACTTTTAGTTGGCATCCGCGATAGTTGTAATTGCACACATAGTAGTTCTTGGTTGGATACGTTCATTAAAAAGTTGCACAACACGACAATACAAAGATGGTTAGATGATGTCTCGTGCTTGCATTGCTTACTCAAGTATAGCTAGACGGACGACATTGTAACCTCGATCAACTACTGCTGCACACTGAAAGACTGTTGAACGCATGAGCATGGAGTTGTACAGTCTAGTCGGCATAGTCGCACACGCATGGCCATGAAGATGCACACTCTCGTTGGCATAATAGCTCATGCATGACTGCAAGAGTTGCAGATATGTGGCGGCATAGTCGCATATGCACGATCGTTGAACTGCGCACTCTCCTCGGCGTAATAGCTCACGTATGACTGTGGAGTTGTACACTCTTGTCGGCATAGTCGCACGAGCGTGACAATGGAGTTGCACAATCTCGCTTGCATAGTCGCACATGCACGGCCGTAGAGTTGCACACTTTCATCGGCGTAGGTGCCCACTCTCTTTCGCTGCGGGAGTTGTACACTCTCGTTGGTATAGTAGTTCATGCAAGGTTGCGGGAGTTGCACACATGCAGCGACACAGTGGCACACGTAGACCACATAGATGCAAACTCTCGTTGGGGTAGTAGCTCACGCACGACTGCCGAGTTGCACATCCATGGCAACAAAGTTGCACAATCTGGTCCGCATAGTCGCACATAAATTATCGTGGGAGGTTTTCACGCCCGGCCGCGGAGTTGCACACTCTCGCCGGCATAGCCGCACAAGCATGGACACAGAGTTGCACAATCTCGTCCACATAGTCGCACATGAATTGTCGTGGGAGTTGCTCGCGCATGGCTGCGGAGTTGCACACTTTTGTCGGCACAGTCGCATATGCATGGCCACAGAGTTGCACGATCTCATCCGCATAGTCGCACATGAATTGTCGGATGAGGAGCTCACACCTGGTCGCGGAGTCGCACACTCTCGTCGGTATAGTCGCACATGCATGGCCACAGAGTTGCACAATCTCGTGCACATAGCCGCACATAAATTGTCCTGGGAGGTGCTCACGCATGGCCGCAGGGTTGCACACTCTTGTCGGCATAGTCGCACATGCATGGACACAGAGTTGCACAATCTCGTCCACATAGTCACACATGAATTGTCGTGGGAGGTGCTCATGCATGGTCGTGGAGTTGCACACTCTCGTCGGCACAGTCGCATATGCATGGCCACATAATTGCACAATCTCGTCTGCATAGTCGCACATGAGTTGTTGTGGGAGGTGCTCATGCCTGGCCGTGGAGTTGCACATTCGCATCGGCATAGTCGCACATGCATGGCCATAGAGTTGCACAATCTCGTCTGGATAGTCGCACATGAATTGTCGGATGAGGAGCTCACACATGGCCGCGGAGTTGCACACTCTCGTCGGTATAGTCGCACGTGCATGGCCACAGAGTTGCACAATCTCGTTCGCATAGTCGCACATAAATTGTCGTGGGAGGTGCTCACGCATGGTCATGGAGTTGCACACTCTCGTCGGTGCAGTCGCACATGTATGGACACAGAGTTGCACAATCCCGTCCGCATAGTCACACATGAATTGTCGTGGGAGGTGCTCATGCATGGCTGCAGAGTTGCACACTCTCGTCGGCACAGTCGCACATACATGGCCATGGAGTTGCACAACCTCGTCTGCATAGTCGCACATGAGTTTTTATGGGAGGTGCTCATGCCCGGCCATAGAGTTGCACACTCTCGTCCACATAGTCGCACATGCATGCCCACACAGTTGCACAATCTCGTCTGCATAGTCGCACATGAATTACTATGGAAGGTGCCCACATCCGACCACGGAGTTGCACACTCTTTTGTGCAGAGTCGCACATGCATGGCCATGGATTTGGGACATTCTTATAGGATAGTCCCTCAAACGTGGTTGTGGGGGTTGCACACGTGCGGCGACTACCAAGCAGTTGGCCAGGGCATCGGGGCAGCAGATGAAATTGCATATTTCACTGTTAGAGAGTAGTATGGGGTGGTTCCACTAGTGAAAACTTCATGGCCTGGGCATCGAACGAAGTTGCACATCTCACTGGAAGGAGTCTGTTTGGGGGTGGAGGTACCATAGAGGAAAACTGCACATCTATGGTGTATAAGAAAAGTTGCACATCCCTGTCAGCTATTTGCACATCAACGGCTAGTCAGTTGCACAAAACGGGGACAAAATTGCACAAAAAAAGTTTGTCAAAACATATCCATGCGGGATCTAGTTTCGAAGAGCACATCGCGAGGATTTCAGCGGTGAAAGCGAATCTTAATTTTGATATTTGGTTCAAAATTTATGGCTTTTTTAAGAAACAAAAATTGAAAAGCAAACTAGATTGTCAACTTCCCTTTGTGTACAAGGGACCACATACTTTTCTTTTCCCTCGGGCGCTCCGAAGCTCTACCTAGCGCTTAAGCGCCCACTAGAATGGTCCACAAAACAGATGGCAGGAAGGTGGGTGAATGTGTGGATCAGGAAAAGCACAAATGCATGCAGAGGGTCTCCCCATACCGACCTCGAGCTGCCGCTTCCATATCCTGATAGCACTACTGCGCCTCAACAAGCTGTATGGGGACCTCCTTGTCGTCCTTCTCCAAAAGAGAAACAGTCCGCTCGTCCTCCCGCACGGTTTGCTCATGCGCAACCACTTACTTTTCAGCGACCTTCACTTTCTGCTGCAATAAAGCACGCCGGTCCTTACTCTCGTCGAAGTCCACACAAAGACGCCAACAATTTTGCTGCTCCTGCTAGAGAGCGGCTTTGAGCTCCCGTTTCGCGATGTGAGACGTCTTCAGCTCTGTCACAGTCATCCGCTCCGCCTCCTTAGTAAGTCGACGAGCCTGCGTTGCCTACTTCGACTCCCTCCATAAGGCCGTGATGGTCTCCATCACTGCGAGGGAAGACACGATGAACCTGATGAAGCAACCATATGCAAAATTAAGGCGTCTAAAGAAGTAGAGGGACACAAACTTACACGATGCGGAATTTAGATCACACTTCAGCCGGTCACCGTGGCGCTTCAGGGCCTTGATCTGCAACTCTAGATCGGCGACCTTCGCCTCATGGCCACGGTTCGCCTCGGATATCACCTAATATCACAAGCAAGTAAAGCGGATTTAGACCTCCTGAGGAACCAAGCTTGGCTAACAAGATGTCTACGCCCTCTATCCCGGGGGCTACTACTATCATACAAAATCCAATCACTTACTTGGAAACCGGGCTCTAGCTCCTGGCCGGCCTCCCTGAGGGCCTCCCATAACCACCCAGTGCCCCGTTATCAGCCTTCAAAGGCGCAATGATCTCCCGAGGGACCTCTGGCCCATACCGACCAGGCAAAAAGGAGGCCACCTTCGGTGGTGCTTTTAAAGACAAGGCCGCCATGCAGGTCAGGCCTCCCATGGAGATCCCCACATTCTCCGCCACACTGGCCATGGTGAAGGTCGGCACACCTAAACTAGACAAAGAGGTCTGGACGCAGGCGGCCGACGAGCTCGCACCTCCCCCAAGGGCATCCTCGGTCTCAAAACCAGCCACAGCCCCGGCGACAGGGGTCCTTGTCCAAAAGAAACAAGAAATGACCTGTGTAAAGACTCGGTCTCGCAAATGGTCAACAATGCTCACAACTGAAACACCATGCTCACTTAGAGGTTGTATCCCCTTTGTTGGCAAAGGGACCTCCGCAGATGGTGGTGTCCCTGGGTGCGCTGACAAGGGAACGACCGCAATCGCGCCTGCAGCAGACGACCCCATCGGGACACGGAGAGCGACCTTGAAGACAATCTTAGGAGGTCAGCAAGGGAGCTAGCCGACATCCAAATAAAGGATCAAGGACAACGGGGGTAATTTACGGGGTGACTAGCGGCATATGCCTTCTCCAAACCGGTGTTGGGGTGATCACAGAGATCTGTGAGCTGGGAGACTTCAAAGCGCCCCCACGAGGCTCATTGTTCGTAGGGGTCTCCTCCCGGACGTTGTGGTGACGCCTTTTCAAGGGCTGACATGACGCGTCGACGGCCGCCTCTTCGCCATCATCCCCACCCTCGTCTTCCTCAACGTGAGGTCGGCATTGCCGTCGCCATTCTCTTCATCATCATTTTTGCCGCTCCCGTCACTACCTCAACCACTAGACGGGGAGAGGCCATCCTCGTCATCCTCCCAGTCATCAGAGGCCTCTATGTGTGCCTCCTCTGAGGCCCGCTTCCTCCCCCGATAGGTTCTGACCTCTTCGCGAGAGGGCCTGAAGGGGGCGACGACCATGAGGGCAGCCAGGTCAGGGCTAACCTACTGGCTCGGCATAAAGGCTCAGAACAAAAGGTCTAGAAGGCAGCAAAGTCTTGTTAAAAACAAGGAGCGGGGTTCAACATCTAAACCCCGGAAGCAAGCAAGAAAACCGCAGACAAGATGCTTACGCTGCCAAGAAGGAGGACGACCGAAAAAGGCCGCACGATCTCTTTGTTAGACTTTGGGGGTGGAGCGCGTCAATTGCCTCGGCACCCAACTCTCCTGATAGAACCACACGAGGTCCATAGGCCCTGTGTACCGGGACATTAGGGAGACGCGACGTGCCACCCATGTCCGCACAATGTGCCCCCCAATCAACCCACCTTTCTTCATGCGGTCAGTGGCCTCTGGCACTACAAGAAATATGTCAACTTATGACCCTCACTATTGGCTGCTGAAAGGTCATAGTTTTTCATTTGCGACCTTTTTGTGACAAAAAACAGAAGGTCAAAAGCCGGCAGTCGTAAACTGAAATTAGTGACCTTCTTTGTCATATGTAAAAGGTCGTTGGTTCCACGACCAAATTTTTGGTCACTAGCAACCTCCTCAGGCCACATAGGCATCCATCGTGGCAAGCTGATGTGGCACAAGAATCAGCCCGGTCCGATTCGGTGTTTTACATGGGCCGAGCCCATTAATTCAGCCCATTTGTTGTTTTTTCTTTCAATTTGGGTAAGCTACACGGGCCAGGCCCTATAATTCGGCCTTTTTATTTTTTGGTTGTGCCTATTTTTTCTTTTTTCAAATGGGTCCTAATAGTCAGGTTATGATAAGTGGGTCCCAAATTTCCGATTCTGGTTTGTGGGTCCTTGCTGTCATGGTCATGTTCCTCAGATTTCAATATGCCAATAATTAAACAACCAATATTTAAATCAAAATAGACAGAAAACAAGTGTAATACTTCAAATAACAAGAAGCAACAATCTGTTACATCAACACACATACAACATTTCATTCAAAAACAAAGAGAAGATAGATGAAATTCTGGAATTCACAATGCCCAGATAACCGAGCTATTATTACATAACTTGCTATACAAAAATGTCTTGGCCCTTCTTTGAACATCTTCTTTCGTCTTGAATTTAGGAAAAATATCTACCAACAAGAAAACATAACAACAAGGATATAGTGAATAACAGCAGCAGCAAGTGATGGGGTGCTATTTAGTAAAATTAAGTCCGGAAAGAAACATGCATGAAAATTAAGAAGAGCTAGAGCAAGTCTACATGAAAATCAAGAAGTTCTATTCAGTATGAGTGCCCAGAAGTTTTCGTGCACGTCATGCCAAGTCAGCCAACACGTAGCATGCATGTGGGCCATAAAACATGATCACAGTTCAGCACCTACAACAGCCTAACACAACAGATCAAGTCATGAAGTGATAATAATAGTGTGTAATGAGAAACCGACCACTCTTTTTAATTACTATGGGCAACAAAACATCTAGTTTCAGATACTCGATCGGATTCATTCACATACTTATTATGCTGACAGGATTGTAGAGGTTAATAACAACAAAACTAAAACTGGAGCTTGATCCATTTGTATAAAACATTTATGGATGGATACATTCAAGAAATAGAAAAGTTCAAATAGTTTTATAAATGCACAAATAACTTGAGGAAAAGTAGCCAACTTATGTATGAATCCTGTTCACTAGAGCATTTTATGAAAAAAAATATGATCGCCATGTATAACACCCTTGATGCAACTATATCTCCCACGTGTCGAGGCACGACTTAGAGGCATAATCGCATTGAAGGCATATGTTGCAAGTTAGGCAATCTTCACAACATCCCATGTAATATAAATCATAAAGGGGAGATAACATAGTTGGCTTACACTCGCCACGTCAATCAAGTACATATATAACATTACATCATCCAAACACTCATGGCCTGTAGCATGTAGTTTTGTGGCTCTGAAGTGTGCTACCTGATCTGAAATTTCCAGACAAGTGTTAATTTCACTAAGTCTGAAACCTGTTTGCCATATGCATTTTTACCATGCTTGTTTGAACCTGTTAATGGATGAATTGGCCGTAGCTCAGTGCTAGACTTTTATTAAGCATCTTGAATGCATCCCTGCCATGTATTTTGTTGTCATGTTTGGGTGTCGTAGCATGTTCATCTCATTGCATTTAGATGGCTACTTGCTGTAAATCGCAGACCGGTGTCATATTTGAATCGCTTGCCATTTCCAAACCGTAACTCCGATTCCGGTGTTCTTTATATCGTTTTCAAGCGATTTCATCTCATCTTTCCAGTGGCACACTTGTATTCCCAATTTCAGGCTAGGTTCATGCATTCCCTGTCATATCTTGCATATGCATCCCGCATCGCATCCCGCATAGCATATCATCATTGCATCATTTTGTTTGATCCTTGCACGTGGTTGATTTGTGTCCTTGTTGCTTGTTTGTCTTGTTTGGGTAGAGCCGGGAGACGAGTTCGCTAACGAGGAGCCCGTTGAGTTTGCTTTCGAGGATCCAGTCAACTCTGACAACTGTGCAGGCAAGATGATCATACCCTCGAAATCACTACTATCTTTGCTATGCTAGATTTCTCGCTCTTTTGCTATGCCAGTGCTACGATGCCTAGCACTTGCTTTCAAGCCTCCAAAATTGTCATGTCAAACCTCTAACCCACCATGTCCTAGAAAACCGTTGATTGGCTATGTTACCGCTTTGTTGAGCCCCTCTTATAGCGTTGCTAGTTGCAGGTGAAGATTGGAGACCGTTCCTTGTTGGAACATTTATTCACTGGTTGGGATATCATTATATTATCTTGTTATCTTAATGCATCTATATACTTGGTAAAGGGTGGAAGGCTCGGCCTCTCGCCTAGTGTTTTGTTCCACTCTTGTCGCCCTAGTTTCCGTCATATCGGTGTTATGTTCCCGGATTTTGCGTTCCTTACGCGGTTGGGTTATAATGGGAACCCCTTGATAGTTCAAGATGCTTAATAAAAGTCTAGCACTGAGCTACGGCCAATTCATCCATTAACAGGTTCAAACAAGCATGGTAAAAATGCATATGGCAAACAGGTTTCAGACTTAGTGAAATTAACACTTGTCTGGAAATTTCAGATCAGGTAGCACACTTCGGAGCCACAAAACTACATGCTACAGGACCTGAACATGGCAAAGTAAAGCATGGCATGGAGCTACTCAAAGAGCTTAACAAAAGTCCCTTAGTGACCTTGAGCCAAAATGGATCAGAAAATACAATTGCACGCATGGGAACATAGCAAAAACATAATTAGTTTTCAGACTTTGTGAAAACTGACACATGCTGAAACATAACTCAAGTAGGCATGTTTACGAGCTCGATGCACTCACTACAGAGCAAGTCATGATAAGCTAAGCATACATCCATCAAGAACACACAAAATTCAAGCTAGACATGGCAAGAATAATAACATAGCATGCACGGATCAACACAACATCATCAGCAAAATTGCAAACAAGTTGACAATCTTTTTTGATTGCAGTAGGTAAATATATAAATGAATTAAAAAGAGAGCCCGGTAGGTAAATATATAAATTGCAAACAAGTTGACAAATTGCAAACAGGTAAGAGCTGGTGTTGTTGAGCTAAGTATATAAACGAATTAAAAAGAGAGCCCATTAGTTTGAGAGGACAATCTTTTTTTAACTGATTGGGACATAATCATGCAACTATATTTTTATTGCAGTAGTAGACATTACTCTCTATACAAGACAGTGATGGCATTTTAGCACTCTTTTGCGTAGGACAGTTTTGAACAGCCTCAAAAGGCCTAAAACATTCAGCAAAAAAACATGGTTAAGATGTAGCTGGTTTGGGTACTCAAACTCAGGCAATTAGTAAGAATTTGACAGGTTCAGCGAGATTCAAAGTCAATTCAAGCAAGGTTCCCATAGCTAGAGAGAATTATCACAATTGTGAGATCAGTTTTGGTATATATATATACTTAGGTTATGAACCAAATAGAGATCAAGCAAGCAGTAATTGGCAATGGACAAGCATGTTACAGAATTGAGCATTGTAAACGGTAAGGAAAACTTGCGACAAGCAACCACAGCATGTTTATATCCATAGCTCAACTGAACTTCAGAAAAAGTAAGACAAACAAAGTACAGTTCGTTGAGAGGATATGATTGAGGGTAAAAATGACTCACCCAAGAGACCAGAGTCTCGTCGTCCTCGTCGGATAGGAGCGCTCTCTTGCCAGTGATGATCTCTAGAAGCATGAGGCCAAAGGAAAACATGGTTGTCATCTCCTTGCCGGATCTTGGCCAGCTCAGGGGAAACATGGCATTCAAGCATCGGTCAAAACTTGTGGAACAAAGTATCAATACAGTGAAATAAATGATGTGGTGGGGGCATACAATGGAGTTAGGGACGCCGACTTCCGCATAGATGTCCAGTACGAGCTTGCACATGTTTCCCGTGAGCTCGGAAACATTCTTCTGCAGCCTAAAACTTGCCACTATATCATCTGGAAGAAAAAAACAGTTTCATTAGACACATGATACATTCATACATCAATACATCTAGTACTCTTACCCAATAAAACAAAGAACAGTGATCACTGCATGTGCTTAAACTAAATTGGAACCATGACGCTCCAATAGTGCCACCTAAAATTGGCAAGGATTTATCGGAGGTCAAAGTTCTTGCTTTAGACCACTGGAAAGGATTTATATATCATTTGGGAATAGATCGCACCTAGAATTCATGGACAGTCATATATTGTTTGGTAATACATCACACCAAAAATTCATGAGCAGTAATCAATTACTGCTCGGTCCTTTATCACAGTTGTTGCAACAACACGAAATAGGAAGTGACAGCAACTCCATCACTTTGGCAGCTCCAGTAGCTTTCACCGCCGATAATTCTACAACCAAATGAAAAATTAACTATGCCGACTAACAATGGCAAAATCATGCTGGACTACAACGCAGAATCAAAACCAATACATCACTGGCTTCGGTCAAAGCTTAGGGCGACGACGCTGAGGGGGATGCAGTCGGTAGATGTTTTCTCAGCCTACTCAATTTCCAAAAGTTATCACCGACAGATGCCTAAGCATCACTGAGTTTATGGACTGTGACCAGTTGAATTGCAGTAAGCAAAATATATATAAATTGGCCGCACGACGTGTGCAGGCTGAACAAAGACTTTTGCAAGAAAACGTGTGCAGGCTGAGTTTATGGACTGTGACCAGTTGAATTGCAGTAAGCAATATATATATATATTGGAAGAGGAAAGTGACATTTACTTTGACAGCGACACAAGGATGTTGTAAGACTAGTCCTGGACCATACCATGATTGTAAGCTGCAGAGCACACATCAAACAGACGGAATGAGAAAACCAAGAGGCGACATGAAGGAAGACCAAGCCATTGACTGATGCTGGAGACTTGAGACCTGTAGCATGACCTGATTCAGTTATGCACACATAAACAAACCTGAACCACTCAAAAGTGATTAGACATTTCTTCAGAGAGCACACTAATTCATAATTGCAACACTGATTCAGAGAGCATAACTGAATCTGAACGGGATAACGCACCTTCGAACAATGGAAAATTTGTAGGTAAATTGGGAATCTAGCTGCAAGACTTACCGCATACAGGGCACTTGTGTTGGATCACCTATCTGTCTTCCATGCCGCCGAAGCAAGGGCGAGCCTGTTAAGGAAATGGCTGCTGGGGTTTGACTCTCCGAGGTCCGAGGCGGAGGAGGCCCTGGGCGAGATTGAATCCATCGAGCCGCACGCTGTGCATCCGGAAGAAGAAACCCTTGGCGAGGCTCGCGCGGCGACGACCAGTGGTGGCGTTGTCACCGCGGCGCATGGGCTCGGGAGGTGTCGGCCGCGCATCAAGGCGGCAAGGAACTGCTGGAGGCCTTCGATACCGGCGGTGCCGGGGAGGCAGACGAGGCCGCACGACGAGGCGTGGATCCAGCTCGACGATGGTGTGGATCCGGAATGCCCGCTATAGCGGTGGCGAATCTGGCCGCGGACTAGCCTCGTCGGCTCGATCTGACGCCATGGGAGAGAGGTAGATATGCGGTACAGAGTGGTGGCCGGGAAGGATTGACAGCGGTGGTGGTGAGAGGAGGACGGTAGGATTCCCGCCTGAGGTTGCCAGGACCGGGCGCCGGAGGTGGCGGCGAAGGGAGGAGTGCAGTGCTAGGGTTCGCGCGAGAGAGAGGAGGACACAAGGGGTGGGGTTCGAGAGAGAGGGGAGTTTGCTGCCGTGGGTTGGATGGGTAGACGGATGGATGGTCAGATGGATGCCATGTCATCGATCCAAGCCACAAGTGATTCCACCAATCAGAATTAAGCTTATGTAGTTTTTTTCTTTTTGTTTCTCTTGTAAGGCAAATGCCTAATGTTATGTCAAAATTCATGGCAAATTTTGTCCAAATGATCTCATATTTTGCATAAATGTGCATCTTGGAATTCCAAACAATGTTGCCTAAGGGAGTTTTCATTTTCTTTGCACGGAAAATTCATTTTCCATTTTTCGAGTACCCGAACTGAGGCTTTTTTGTGAAGGAACTACCAAATAAATGTTGTAAAAATGGACCAAATCAATTTTATAAAATACTAGGCCATGTTTAATGCATAATTGACACAATGGTTGGGTGTCAAAAGCCTTGATCCACCTTTGGTGAAAAAGACAAATTTCGTCGATTCAGTAGGAAGCGGGTCAAATTTGAACTGTAGCTGCCTCATAGTTTGCTCTTTATTTTTTCCAAAAATTATTTCTAGGTACATAACTATCTATTTAATAAGAGAAACATCAAAAGGTACCCAAGATTCAACAACTTGCTAGGAATGGTCATTCCCGCCGTTTTGACCGCATTTTGAAACGGGCATAAAAAATCAAAAAAAATCAAAAAAATTGGAAAACCTTCGCATTGTGTCATCATAAGTGACCAAGTTTCCAGGAAAAATAATAAACTTGTAATACGGCAATTATTTTAAAAAAGTGTTCTCAGAAATGAGCTATAATGCGTGAAGATTCATGGCTTTCAAGCCAAAATGATCAATCTTATGGCCACATTCATGGCATAGTTTGTTCAAATGATCTAATATTGTGCACAAGGGTGTATATTGGAATTCCAAACAATGTTGCCTAAGGGAGTTTTCATTTTCTTTGCACGGAAAATTCATTTTCCATTTTTCAAGTGCCCGAAATGAGGTTTTTTTGTGAAGGAACTACCAAATAAATGTTGTAAAAATGGACCAAATAAATTTTATAAAATACTAGGCCATGTTTAATGCATAATTGACACAATGGTTGGGTGTCCAAAGCCTTGATCCACCTTTGGTGAAAAAGACAAATTTCCGCCGATTCAGTAGGAAGCGAGTCAAATTTGAACTGTAGCTGCCTCATAGTTTGCTCTTTACTTTTTCCAAAAATCATTTCTATGTACATAACTATCTATTTAATAAGAGAAACATCAAAAGGTTTCCAAGATTCAACAACTAGCTAGGAACGGTCATTCCCGCTGTTTTGGCCGCATTTTGAAACAGGCATAAAAAATTAAAAAAAATCAAAAAATTGGAAAACCTTCACATTGTGTCATAATAAGTGACCAAGTTTACAGGAAAAATAATAAACTTGTAATATGACAATTATTTAAAAAAATGTTCTTAGAAATGAGCTATGATGCGTGAAGATTCATGGTTTTCAAGCCAAATGATCAATCTTATGGCCACATTCATGGCATAGTTTGTTCAAATGATCTAATATTGCGCACAAAGGTGCATCTTGGAATTCCAAACAATGTTGCCTAAGGGAGTTTTCATTTTCTTTGCACGGAAAATTCATTTTCCATTTTTCGAGTGCCCGAAATGAGGTTTTTTTGTGAAGGAACTACCAAATAATTGTTGCAAAAATGGACCATATCAATTTTATAAAATACTAGGCCATGTTTAATGCACAATTGACAAAATGGTTGGGTGTAAAAAGTTTATATCCACCTCTGGTGAAAAAGACAAATTTCCGCCGATTTAGTAGGAAGCGGGTCAAATTTGAACTGCAGCTGCCTTATAGTTTGCTCTTTATTTTTTCCAAAAATCATTTCTAGGTACATAAGTATCTATTTAAGCATAAATACATGGTTTGGTGGTGATACGTCGAGGTTTGGACGGTGGCCCAGGGCCCCAACTCCAAAGCGCGTAGACTCACATGCCCGCCACGTGGTCACCGCGTGACCGTGGCGTTGACATGCGTTTTGGGAAGCCTAGGCATGTCTAGTAGGTTTGGCACTCCCCAGGTAGATGCTTGGAAGAAAATAACAACAGAAGAATCTCACGAGGAGACCGAACAATGCTCAAACATGAATTAGCACCCAAGTGTTTGATTAGTGGTACGGGAAATGCACATGGCCAATGGGCCTGAGTTTTGGCCGAGGATGATCATCTACTAAGGACACTATGTTGGAAAATCTGCAGCTCAAATGGAGGAGTCTAGGTGTCACTTGCTTTGCAACATACCACACTGGATAGAAATATGAATGTTGAAGACACACTCACATGTATTGTTAGATGGGGCTCAAATTTTGTGGAGAGCAATGATTTGGGAATATAAAATATGTGGAAAAAATTCAGCTCATTAAGATATGCCTATCTAGTACTTCCTTCACAACAGTTCGAGTTGTACAAAAACTTTGGAAATTTTCCAAGGAAGATTTACTAGGCAAATGGAGTTGAATATTGTCATGAGGCAATGATTTGGATAGTAAAGAATGTCCAATTTTTTGGGGAATTTTGGATATGACAGAAATATAGGTTGCTTCACAATTTAGTGCAAAAATTGATACATGGACATGACACATAGGCAAAACTAATGAGGTGGCACCTAGTCATAGCAATAAGTACCAATGCATCCACGTTCACAACCTCATGACCATTTATATTGGTCGGAATCAGGTAGAAATAAGGTGATTGGCGCCTCTTGTCTGCTTTGTGACCATTTGGTGTAAGCAATTTCAGGGTTTGAGCCCTTCCAAGCGAAATGGCCATGAATTTACAACCAATTCAGCTGGTGTCACTAAGAGAAGGTCATAAGTTGACATATTTCTTGTAGTGTGCGAGAAATTTCACCTCCTGGGTTTGCTTCAAAAGCGGGGCCCACGAGAGCAACTTCTAGGGTGGCTCGTTCACGAAGACAATCGGGTCATCGTCGAGGCCCTCCATGTACAACCACAACTTATACCACTCCCAAAAAGATTTCGAGAGGTCAAAGGAGAAGAAGGTGGAGTTGGGGCGGAGCTGCAGGATGGCTCCCCCAAGGTCGTAAACCCGAAAGAAATAGCGGAATAAGTCAAAGTGTGGTGTTATCCCAAGGTAGCACTCACAAAAGGTGATCAAATTTGCGATATGCAGAACCCCATTGGAAGGAATGTCGTGAAGTTGACACCCAAGAAAATAGAGGAGGCCACGCACGAAAGGATGAAGCAGGAAGCCAAGCCCCCGCCCGAAGTACCCTGAGCATAAGACGTGCTCATTGGCACAGGGCTACGGCGGGACCTTCCCGCTTGGGATGCGCACCCTCAAATATGCAGGCATGGACATGTTGTCCTTGTAACCCTTAATCTCACCCTCCGTCACGACGGATGGGAACCATTTCCCGGTGGATTTGGGTGTAGCGCACCCTGATCTCGCACACTTCTTGTGAGCAGCCCTTTTTCTCTTCTGTAAGTGCATCTAGTGCCACCCCTAATTGGTTTTGGAGTATTGACGACAAATATGGTTGAGGTACTAATGTGTCTGTGAGAATTGCAGGATAACACAGGTAGATGTCCCTCATTGATTCGATTTTCCTACCAGAGATGACCCCTAAAAATGTATGAAGACATTGAAGACAATGGTGGTTCGTGAAGACATTCACGTTGAAGATAATGACGTGTGAAGACATTCACCTGAAGACTATGGAGTGCGGAGACATACTTTGTTTCGTGGTTTCCTTTTCTTCTTTATTGAGTGATAGGAACCACCGAACTGTTAAGTGGGGTCCAAGTGAACAAAGTCAGATGACTGATGTGATGCTCACCCAAAATCCTATGTCTTCGGGCAAGACAATGAGAGCAAATGTTATCCAGAATTGGATGAGTCAGCTTTGCTTGTAGCCCAAGCCGAGCTACCGCGTGTGTTTGAAATCCGACCGTTGGACATGTGTCAATTCCTTAGTGACCCAGGGTCATTTCAGATATATCATGTTGGGTTGCCTCCTGGCTATAAATAGCCCACCCCTACACCATAAATTGGTGGCTACTTAGAATTAGTGCACATATTTTGTTATTTGAGAGCAACCCACCTCCGAAGCCTTTGAGAGAGAGATCCTTGCGAGGACAAAGCCCAAACACCCAGAGCCAAAGAGTGATAGGCATCACTGAAGTCTTTTTGTCCACGTGACCTGAAGACTTGTTACTCTTGAGGACTATGCATCCTCAAGCCGGTTAGGTGTCACATTTTGAGGATCCAATAGTCATTGTGGATCGCTAGTGAACGGAGTTCGTGAAGGTTTGGAAGTCTACCTTGAAGACTGACCAGAGTGATTGGGTGAGGACTGGGTGTCCTTAGCTCAAGGGGAATAAGGTGAAGACACAGTCTTCTGAGTTCAATCTCAACCTCCCTAACAAAATGTACAGTTGTCACAACAACTGGAGCTGGTCTACCAAATCCTTGTCTTCACCAAGCTACTAGTTCTATCCCCTACCTCCTTTACATTTCAGTTTGTCTTCGTGAAGTCATTGCTTGCCTACCTGATCTGTTTGACTTCATTGTGCGAAGACGATTACTATTTGGCTTCATACAGTCTTCCATTCTGATTTACATTACCTAGCTGTTATTAGTCTTCGTGCTTTAATTGAATTGCCTACTTGACTGTGGCATGTCTAGTGTAGTTCATCTTCCGCTGCATATCATATAGGTTCATAATGATTGTTTGTCTTCAAACACCTTGTTTTTTGAAGACTTTCACAAAAATTGCCTATTCACTCCTCCTCTAGTCGACAACTAACACTTTCAATTGGTATCAGAGCAAGGTGCTCCCCTGTTTTGTGTGATTCGTTTTAACCACCTGGAGTTTTAGCTATGTTGGCTGCGGGGATAATCAAGGTCTCTGCTACGTGCCCCGTCATCGATGGCACTGATTACCCTACTGGAAGAATAAGATGTGTAAAGATCTTGAAGCCATTGACATCAACCTCTGGTATGTCATCAGGACAGGCGTTCCCAAGGTCGGTAAAGGTTTCACCACTGTTAATGTCAAGAGGTTCGCACAACTGGACTCAACTGCCAAGAACATCATCTGTGGTCATCTGATCAAAGGACAATATGGCCATGTGAGTGCTCTCGAAACTGCGAAGCTAGTCTGGGACTGGCTGTCCAAGGTCAATGAAGGCATCTCCGCTCAGAGATACACAAGTATTGATGTTCTTCGCATTCTCTTCAACCGCTTCAAGAGAAACGACAATGAGAATGTCCAGCTCACGTTTGATTGCCTCGATATCACCAATGAGCTTCGCGCACTTGGCGCCACTGAGATCACCAAGCATGAAATTATGAAGAAGCTACTGAGATCACTTGACAGCTCATTTCAGACTTTGGCCCTGATGATTCAAGAATGCCTTGACTTCAAAGATCTCGATCCATCTAACATACTTGAGAGGCTCAACACACATGACTTCTAGTTATCTGAGAAGAGAGATATCTATGGCCCCAACTATGGCCGATACCCTGCTTTGAAGGCAAAAGATATTTCCTCATCTGAAGAAGAATCTGACTGCAGTTCTGGTGATCCTGAAGACATTGGCAAAGAGCTAGCAATGCTTGTGAGAAAGTTCCAAAAGTTCTCCAAGAAGAATTGCTTCGGAAAGTCTTCAAGATCCAGCTCAAGAAATGATGAGGCTTCCTCTTGTGACTACAAGAAGAGAACATGCCACAAATGCAAGAAGCTAGGCCACTACATATCTGAATGTCCTCAATGGGACAAGGAAGGCAAGAAAAAGAAGAAGAGCAAGGAATATGATTCCGACGACATGAAGAAGAAGAAATTCTCAGAGTCTTCGTATCACAAGAAGAGCTCATCTGGCAAGGCTCATGCATTCGTTGGCAAGGAGATGGATACGGCGGAGGAGTCTGCTTCTAAGGAGACAGGGGTGGAGTCTGAGGAGGAGTCTGACTCGGGCGTGGCAAGCCTGGCTCTAGCTTCGGCATTCGTCGCCAAGTCCATCTTCAACACTGAAGACAATGGTTAAGTTGCCGACGCTAAAGCCGATGAGGAGGACGACTCTGCTCCAACCTACTGCTTCATGGCACGGGGTGCCAAGGTAAACTCACGCGATACTTACTTTCAAACCTCTAGTCAAGATGACTCTGAGTGTGAATCCAAACCTAGCTATAAGACACTTGCTAAAATTGCAACTGAACAATAAACTGATATGGAACACATTCAAAAGTTGCTAGACAAAAGCGATGACCTATTGGATGAGGGAATGAATTGAACTCGGTCCTTAATCAAAGACATCAAAAATTTCTGTGTTAAGTATGAGGAACTTGAAAGTCGTCATGAAACCCTCTCACCCACTCATGAGAAGATTTTGTGCCACCATGTTTGAAATGCCTTGAGCGTGAGAATGTTGTCTCTATTGATAAATGTTCTACTGCCTCTGATGTTGCAATATCTTCAACTGCTGATGTGGTAACTAACCCCTCTTCTGAGGGTACCACTACTATTGTTGATGAAAATTCTAGGTTGAAGACATTGCTTGAAACTGGCATGTACAAAAGCCTCAAAAGGCATCAGACACTATGCGATGTCCTCAAGAAACAAATTCTGAACCAAAACCCTAGGAAAGAGGGTGTTGGTTTCGAGAGGAAAATGAATGTTGATGGTTCTTACTGGAAGCCTGAGCAGTACCCCAAAACAACATGGGTTGTTGCAAAGGATCCTTTAGTGGACCCATACACCTTATCTGGCTTCACTTGTGCTAACTCCATTATCATTGATGAACCCTATGACGCCAATTATAAGCTTTTTAAGAATCAGAATGGTGAAGTGTTTGCCAGGTTTATTGGTACTAACTGCAGGAATGGGCCACCTTTGAAGAAGATCTGGGTGCCCAAGAGTTGTCTTGAGAAACTTCCTGTGAATGTCATCATGACACCACCAGGGAAGAAGACAAACCCCAGACCAAAGGCTTCACGTGGCCCAAAGGCATCATATAGACAGAGGACCTCACAAGGTCACCCTAATGCCAATGTTTTGCAGGGAAATTATTGTCAGACTCGTGAATATGATTGTGTTTCTTCTAACCTCCATGTTCATAAATCAAAGAACTTTTCTACATATTCTTTTTAGTACTATTCACCTGCTGCAAAACTATTTGCTAGGGCTCCAAAGCCAAAGTTCTTAGATGTTGCAGTTCGACTTATTGCTTATAAGCCACCCCTGAAGATGTGGGTGGTTAAGAAGAATTAACTTCTCTTGCAGGGAAAGGTCTCCATCCGGAAATCAAAGACTTCAGACGACAATTATGGGGACCTAAAACATCTTGTGGGATGCAAGATAAAGTGCCAGAATGGTCTTATCATATATTTCGTCCCAGTGTTTCTTGACGAGCATCCTATCTTACCAAACAAGAATCTTAACTTTGATAGTATGCTTGTTCGTTATATTTTTGTGCTTCATAATACTCTTGGTGAATCCTATCTCGCTAACTGTTGTAGGGTACTAAGGGAGTCCTGGATTAGGGGGTCCTCAGACAGCTGGACTATATACTTTAGCCGGACTATTGGACTATGAGGATACAAGATTGAAGACTTTGTCCCGTGTCCGGGTGGGACTCTCCTTTGCGCGGAAGGCAAGATTGGCAATTCGGATATGTAGATCTCCTCCCTTGTAATCGACTCTGTGTAACCCTAGCCCCCTCCGGTGTCTATATAAACCGGAGGGTTTAGGCCCTTGGAGAACAACAATTAATCATAGGCTAGCTTCTAGGGTTTAGCCTCTACGATCTCGTGGTAGATCAACTCTTGTAATACTCATATCATCAAGATCAATCAAGCAAGAAGTAGGGTATTACCTCCATCGAGAGGGCCCGAACCTAGGTAAACATTGTGTCCCCCGCCTCCTATTACCATCAGCCTTAGACGCACAGTTCGGGACCCCCTACCCGAGATCTGCCGGTTTTGACACCAACATTGGTGCTTTCATTGAGAGTTCCACTATGCCGTCACGTAAAGGCTTGATGGCTCCTTCAATCATTGGCAACGATATGATCTAGGGTGAGGTTTTTCTCCCTGGAAAAATCTTCATATTCGGCGGCTTCGTACTGCGGGCCAACTCGCTTGGCCATCTGGAGCAGATCGAGAGCTACGCCCCTGGCCATCAGGTCAGGTTTGGAAACTTGAACTATATTGCCGACATCCATGGAGACTTGATCTTCGACGGATTCGAGCCCATGTCAGGTGCTCCGCACAGTCACGACAAGCATGACTTAGCTCTGCCGTCGGACGGTGTTCGGGAGATCACACCTGTGGCTACTCCGGCCCTCAATCCGGAGCAGATCATGTCGTCCGAGGACGGGTGGATGGACCCCGCCACGGAGGCTGCACACTCAGCGGCGATGGAGCCGAATACTGACTTCACCTCCTATGAGACCTGTGTTACCGGACCCTTGGATTCATCCCCGGCCATAGGCTCCGAACCGCCTGCGTCCGTGCCTATCCAATCTGATTTGGAACTGATCATGGAGTTTACCTCCGCGGATGTTTTTCAGCACTCGCCCTTGGGCAATGTGCTAGATTCGTTGAGGTCTCTCTCCTTGTTAGGAGACCCTTGGCCGAACTATGTCCGTCTTGAGTGGGAAGCGGACGACAAAGAAATTCATTCCCCACCCACCACCCACTTAATAGCCATTGTCGACGACTTAACCGACATGCTTGATTTCGGCTCCGAAGACATCGACGGTATGGACGATGATGCAGGAGAAGAACAAGAACCACCGCCCACAGGGTGCTGGACAGCCACCTCATCATATGATATATATATGGTGGACACCCCCAAAGAAAGCGATGGCAATAAGACAACGGAGGATACACTACAAAAAAAAGACACATCCGTGACATTTTGGGCCGAACGAATTTTTTTCTGTCATACATATGACACCTCTATGACGATAATTGTGACAAAACCCGGTATCATCATAGATGTGGTGGGCTCCTACTGCTATGACAAAAAATCATGACAGAAAATGGGCTTTTCGTCCTAGGCAGGCCGGAGACGCAGCTGCATGACATTCTTTGGGCCGTCCATGACGGAAAAAACCGTGGTAGAAGCGGGGGCGAGGAAAATTTCGGGGAGTTCCCAGTTACGGTGGGAGGTCGGGGGCCGAGCGATGCGCGTTTCTCTCGTACACGTACGCGCGTGTGTGAGAGGCGTTGGCTCTAACTGAACCCGAGCGAGGAGTCGGGCTCTAACTGAACCGGAGCGATTGCACTGCAGGCTATGCGTTACTGAACCCGAGCGATCAATCGATGGCTATTAACTGAACCCGATCAAGCGATTCCTTTGCTACTACTGCTAACTGAAGTTGATCAGTGCTGCCTCTGGGATGAACAGTGAGCGTTGCGGGGGGGGGGGTGGATGAATAGTGAGCGGTGGCGTTACCTCTGGATGAACAGGATCCCGTGGTGGGGTGGAGGGTTGGATGAACAGTAGACGATGGGGGGGGTGCCCGTGGAGGGGTGGTTGAACAGGACCCCGTGGAGTGGAGGGCTAGATGAACATTAGACGGTGGAGGGGTGCCCGTGGAGGGGTGGTTGAACAGTAGCTGGTGGAGTAGCGCGCGGTGGAGGCTGGATGAACATGAGCCCGTGGAGGCTGGAGGAGGTCGACGTTAGCCCATGCAGGCTGGAGGAGGTCGACAGTGGAGATGAAAAGTATCCCGTGGACTCCCATTTTGCGGTACGCCACACCCCTCCTGATGAACAGGACCCCCGTTTCGACCATAGGAGGTCTGTTTCATCCGTTTTGCGGTACGCCACACCCCTCCCGATCAACAGGACCCCCATTTCGATCGTAGGAGGTCCATTTCCTCCATTTTGCGGTACGCCAGACCCCTCCCGATCAACAGGACCCCGTTCCGAATGTAGGAGGTCCGTTTCCTCCGTAGTGTGGTACGCCAGGCCTCGTTTCCATCGCCTGTTCCGTCCAAGCCCTCCCGATGAACACGACCACACATATCGTTCCGACCCAGCCGGTTGGCTCCTACGCGTTCCGTTGCCTCCCGATGAACATGACGCATTCCGTTGCCTCCCCATGAACGCGGCGCATTCCGTTGCCTCCCCATGAACACGACGACGACGCTATTTCTTCGTTCTGACCCAGCCATGTACACGAGCCCTGGCCGTACGTATGCGCGAGTAGGCGTTCGAGACCCCACCCATATGTACACATATGTGGCCGTATTTTCTTTCTTGCACCCTGGCCGTTGTACGTACGTGTACATGCTACGTGCGCGCCTCTACTACGACACGTACGCGCCTCTACTACGACACGTGAGCGCCTCTACATCCACCAGTATATATGTACATACACGTTCACGACCAGAATGACAATGCTACGTACGCTTCGACCAGGTGGGTCCCGACTGTCAGTCACTTCCTTGTGTGCGAAGATGTAGCTGGTGGGTCCCAGCAGTCAGGGGGCGTATCATTTCTTTTTTGCCCGAACGCACTTCCTTTCGTGCGAAGGTGTAGCTGGTGGGTCCCAGCAGTCAGGGGGAAACATTTTTTTTGCGAAATACGGTGGCCCGTCCGGTGGGTCCCTGCTATTAGGTGGAGGAATAATTATTTTGCGCGTAATAAGGAGGCACTTCCTTGCTGCGGCCGTGGACACAGCTGTCAGCGTCTCCACGCACAGTACTCTTCCGATGTAAGTCGGTCATTGACCACATTGACTACGCCGCGCTGAGAGCACCAAAGCGGTGGACGACGGCGAGGCCTAGGAAGGGGACGACACAGAGGCAGGGAAGACTCAGCAGTGGTTTCCCACGCGGAGGGGAGTACGACTGTACGAGGGTTTACTGGTTCGTCTGCCGTCACCGAAGAATAACAACAGGTGTGGGTGAGTGAGGGATGGCTAGGCCAGCGATGGGAGTACGGTGGGGCGGTGAGGCCTGCGTGGCAGCACAGCCGACCGCGGGGAGGAGGGAGCAGGCAGTCCCGCCGGCGCTTGTTTGAGTGGCTGGAGCAAGAAGAGCAGAGACTGAAGAAGCACGACGGCCGTTGGATGGACATCCAACAGTGAGTGCTTGTGCGTCAAACTTTTTTTAGGAAAGCCTCAAATCTGTGCAAAACAGCATACAACCCATCTGCCATTATTTCTAATAATCTACAGCCCATTTGCTAATTCTTTAGGTTTTTTTGGAGCTCATATTCTTTTTGTTAGCATTACAACCCATATTGTGGCCACAGTTAAAAAATTATACAAAATTTTGCATATTTCGGTGCGGTCCGAACTGTTTTTAATCCCGAAATTTTGACTCACATTCAAACTGATTTTAAAAATAATTGTATATCAATATAAAATCCAACAAATTCTCCACGCATAAAAATTAATGTAATTTAAAATCTTGAAATGAAAAAAAAAAGATATTTGAAACTAATTGCCGGTTTGATGTGTTTTAAAAATGTACAACCCATTTCTCATTACTGATCGGCCATTTTCTCGGCCAGCCGAATGAAAGCTCTCCTCGTCTTGAAAGATTTGCAGCCCAACAGGCCTGACAAAGCGACTTACTTGGCAAATCACAAAAAACTGGGTTGTGGCCGTGGACCCAGCTGTCAGCCTCTCCACATACAGTACTCTTCTGATGGAAGTCGTTCCTTGACCATGTTGACCACGCCGCATGGAGAGCACCACGGCGGTGGACGACGGCGAGGCCTAGGAAGGGGACGATGCGGAGCCGGGGAAGACGCGACAGTGGAAGCCCGCGCGGAGAGGAGTACGTGGGTTCACTGGTTCGGCTGCGGTGTGAGGCTGCCGTCGCCGCAGGGCCTGGCCAGCGGTGGGAATAGTAGAGGGCGGTGAGGCCTCTGCAGCAGCACAGCCGGCCATGGGAGGCAGGAGCATGCGGCACGACCGGCGCTGCTTTGGGCGGCTGGAGCAAGAAGACCAGAGGTTGAAGACGCACTACGGCCGTTGGATGGACATCGTATGGTCACTAGAGCTAGAATCGTTCATATTGACTAAGTTGACAAAGCCCTTCGTCCCCGTCAACTTAGTGGGCCCACAAGTCAGCCTCCCACCAAGGTGGGTCCCAGCTAGCCGGGGGAGTATTCATTTTTTGTGCGTAATAAGGAGGCACTTCAGGTGGGTCCGAGCTGACAGCAGGGGGAACGTTTTTTTCGCGAAATACGGTGGCCCGTCCAGTGGGTCCCAGCAGTGAGGGGGAAACGATTTTTTCGCAAAATACTGGTGGCCCTTCTGGTGGGTCCCCGCTATCAGGTGGAGGAATAATTATTTTCCGCGTAATAAGGAGGCACTTCCTTGCGGTTGCCGTGGACCCAACTGCCAGCCTCTCCACGTACGGTACTCTTCCGATGGAAGTCGGTCGGTTACCACATTGTCCACGCCACGCCGAGAGCACCACGGCGGTGGACGACGGCGATGCCTAGGAAGGGGACAATGCGGAGTCGGGCAAGACGCGACAGTGGATGCCCACGCGGAGAGGAGTACGAGCGTTCACTAGTTCGGCTGCGGTGTGAGGCTGCCTTCGCTGCAGAATAACAAGGGGTGTGGGTGAGTGGAGGGATGGCCTGGCCAGTGGTGGGAGTAGTATGGGCGCGGTGACGCCTCCGCGGTAGCACAGCCGGCCACGGGAGGCAGGAGCAGGCGGCACGACCGGCGCTGCTTTGGGCGGCTGGAGCAAGAAGACCAGAGGTTGAAGAAGCACTATGGCCGTTGGATGGACATCATACGGTCACTGGAGTATTGACTAAGTTGACAAATCCCTCCGTTCCTGTCAACTTAGTAGGCCCACAAGTCAGCCCAACAATATGGTGGGTCCCAGCTAGCAGGGGGTATTCATTTTTTTGGGCGTAATAAGGAGGCACTTCCTTGCGCGCGAATATATAGCTGGTGGGTCTGACCTGTCAGCGGGGGGAACATTTTTTCGCGAAATACAGAGGCCCTTCCTGTGGGTCCTAGCTGTCAGGTGGAGGAATCATTATTTTGCGCATAATAAGGAGGCATTTCCTTGCGTGCGGCCATGGACCCAGCTGTCAGCCTCTCCACATACAGTCCACTTCAGATGGATGTCGTTCATTGACCATGTTGACCAGGCCGCACCGAGAGCACCAGGGCGGTGGTCGACGGTGAGGCGTAGGAAGGGAACGACACGGAGCCAGGGAATACTCGACAGTTGTTTCCCGCATGGAGGAGTACGAGGGTTTACTGGTTCGTCTGCTGTCGCCGGAGAATAACAGCATGTGTGGGTGAGTAGAGGGATGGCTAGGCCAGCGATGGGAGTACGGTGGGGGCGTGAGGCATGTGCGACAGCATAGCCGGCCACGGGAGGAGGGAGCAGGCAGTCCCACCGGCACTTGTTTGAGTGGCTGGAGCATTAAGAGCAGAGATTGAAGAAGCACGACAGCCGTTGGATGGACATCCAACAGTCACTGCTCTCGTGTGTTGACTAAGTTGACAGGGCGTTGCGTGTGCGTCAACTTTTTTTTATGAAAGCATACGCGTCAACCTGTAGTAGGCGCACAAGTCAGGCTCAAATCTGTGGAAAACAGCATACAGCCCATCTGCCATTATTTCTAATAATGTACAGCCCATTTGCTAATTCTTAAGAATTTTTTTGGAGCCCATCTTCTTTTTGTTAGCATTACACCCCATGTTGTGGCCACGGTTAAAAAGTTTACAAAATTTTGCATATTTCGGTGCGGTCAACTGTTTTTAATCCAGAAATATCGATTCACATTCAAACTATTTTGAAAAATAATTTATATAAATATAAAATCCAAATAATTGTCCATGCATAAAAATCAATGGAATTTAAGATCTTGTAATGAAAAAATTGAAACTAATTCCCGGTTTGATGTGTTTTAAAAATGTACAGCCCATTTCTGGGAAAACCGAATGAAACTCTCCTCGTCTTGAAAGATTTGCAGCCCAGCAGGGCCGACAAAGCAAGTAGGCCTTGTTTGGGTATTTCTTTTAAAAAAATAGAACTGGACTAGCCATTTTCAGCAAGAAAAAAACACAACTGGGCTCATGATGTGGTAAACATAAATAAAACCCTGGCTAGACGGGCCACAACCCCCGCACATCCCCGTTGTTACCCTGATCCGTCGCTAAAACTAGTATAAATAACAACTGCTTGTTCCTCAAAAAAAACTACGCGACTTGCTGGGTCCCTGGTGTCAGCCGCTCGTAGTGTAATTCTCTCGTTTATTGACTACGTTGACAATGGAGTGAGCCCCAGATGTCCAACCATTAGGAGGAACCATATTTTTGGGCTTGTACTATAGAGGCACTTGCTTGCGTACTGACATGACGTTGGTGGTCCCTATTGTCATCCTCTCCATGCACAGTCATCTACTTGTTCCTCTCGGTTGTTGACGATGTTGACAACGCAAGAGGGCGGCGCACCGCACACGGCGAGTGAACCAAGGCCGCAAGGCGGAGGACGACGTCGAGGCCTCGGATGGAACAAAGAGGAGCCGCTGAAGATGCGCCGGTCCAGTCACAGGCGGAGGGGAGTACGAGGGTTGACTGGTTTGGGCGCGGGTGCGTGTTGGGGCTGACATCGCCGGAGAATAACAGGACGTGTGGGGGAATAGAGGGAGGGACTGACCAACATTGGAGGGTACGTACGATAGGGCGGCGGAGGCGCAGCCAGCCATCGGAGGCGGGAGCAGGCGGAGCCGTCGGGGTGGTTTGGTTTGGGCGGCTGGAGGATGAAGAAGACAAGAGATTAAAGATACACGACATATGTTGGATGTCAATCCAACGGCTGGTAGGCAGAATCGTTTGTTGACTGGCTAGTAAGTCAACACCACCTTGGATAGGCTATTTCCTCGCGGGTCCCAAATGTTAGAACCCAAATATGTCACAGTCATGCAGCCTTTCCTATGAAAATTTACAACCCATTTCATGTGCTAGTTCGAAATAAGTTTGTGGGTGCTAGTGGGGGCTAATCACTTGGCTTCTGTAATGCACAGTGAGCTCAAGCAGCCGGCGAGAGTGATGTTATTTCCCTTGGTTGGGATTTGTTACAATATTTCACTCTAAATTAAACGAATGGCAAGCATTTGCCTTGTTTCAAAGAAAATATGACAGTCACAGCCGAGTTGAAAAGGGAAGGAACATCTAACTCCAGCTTACAAACTGAACAAAAGCACGAGGGTTAATTGTTCATCAGGTTTACAAAAAACCAGATTGAAAAGGGCAACAACATCTAACTCCAGCACTGTTTTCGGCAGTCACAGTCAAATGGATCGGTCAGGTCCATAGAATGAACATCCTGGGTCGTAAAATTTACTCGATTATGACCACTATATGTTGTAAATAGAAGCCCGACAAGTTCAGAAGCTCTTTTGCCCACCTGAAACTCCTTTTTTTGCTCTTCGACATACCCATTCGTCAATTCAGTAAATATATGGGCTTTTGAATTGATTTTACAATTCACTAGTGTGGATGGGCTGTTTTGTCTTGGGCCCAGAGAAACAATTACTACTAGTACAGTGGAGACACTCTACAGCTACCCAGAAAAACAATTACTACTAGTACAGTGGAGACACTATACCGCTTCTGGCTCCTCCTAGGTCATTGAAACGTCTCCCTCTACTGAATGCCATTATACTTCTGTTCACCGACATGCGGGCCATGCAGCGCGCGGGCCCAAATGCCATCCACCAAATTAGAAGGCAGTATGCAGGCGGAGAGTCACCCCGGTCGTAGCGCGGCAGTAACGAGCCGTCGTATCACAAAACCCCACATCCCCGCAGTCTAAGTTTGACGGACGAAGCAACCATCATTTCACTCTTCGCTGAATCCCCTTCTCCCTCACCGTCTTCAAGAAATGCAACACTCGCATCTGCCACTGTTCTTCTCTCCGAACGAAGGGAAGGTAAGCAGATCTGTGATGTTGGTATATTTTCGTTCAGAAAAAAAAGAACTTTTGCCTAGCAGTAACCGATCCTCACTCTTTTTTTTGTTTCATTGTCATTGCAATTGTGTTTTCCTTTCAGTGGTCTCCTAGTATTCATCAGTTTCATCATGGACCAAGGAGAACCAGGCAAAGATCTGCCGATATTGGAGCAGACGCGAGAGGCTGATCCCCACGAGACAGAGAGCTCCAAGAAGATGGAGGCAACCACCGAGCGAACCCCAGATACGCTCATGGCCACTAATGAGATGGTCAACGCCCCTTTTGAGGTTACAACCCCCGTGGTACTGCAGGAGCAGTTTTGCCCCTTCGAGGATGTGTCCCCCCCCCCCCCGCCTGAGCTGCCCAAGGTGATTTCCTTCTTTTCCGATCTTGATTTTGGTTTTTCATCTAAGTATGTGGTGATTTTTTTAGAAAAGGAAGTATGTGGTGATTAATAATGCAAAATTTTGTTAGCTTCGATGCCATGCTATACATAGTGGTTTAAATAACCTGTGTTTCTTATACTGAAAAGTAATTTAGAATTTGTTTTTGTTTCAATTAGAGCCCTGATGCAGACAAGGATTGTGTGGTTGTACATGTCACTCGCTATGAGGCGGATGACCTGAATATATGCACTGGGAAAAGAGAGTTCTTAGGTTGTTGGATCCTGGAAGCCATTTGCGGTTATACCAATGAAGAGTTGTATTCCAGCCTCACTGTTGTCAGGCATGTTGTCCAGGGTGTACTGAAGCACAAGAAGTTCAAATCTACTCCTTCGTTTGTGAGGCATACTGTTCTTGTCAAGCTTACGCAGGAAGATGACGTGGCATGCCTCCACAAACTAGTTTATCAGTGGCAAGGCCACAAGGTTGTCTTCATGAAGGTTCATAGGATTGAGCTGCTGCGGGACATTCTCGATGATGTTCATGGCAAGGTCCGTGTTGTGTCCAACCCAAATTAGATCGAGGCATGAAATAGTTGCCCCAGCTAGTGTTTAATAGTAGTTTAGATTGTGTCTAATTATCCGAACCTTGCCTGTTATCCACCCCTCTGGGGCTAGTACTCTGTTTGAATCCGTCTATGGGAACTGCTGCTACTTTTGTGTGCCCGTGAATCATGTGAGAACCATCGTAATTGTTGCCGAAACAGATGCGTCCTCACTAGTTTTCTCATGAATATGGCATGGTAAGACATAAGTTTTCACGGTTTATCATACGAGCAGTGTGTGTTTTGATGAAATAGAGCACTCGTTCGAGAACCATGCGCCGACGTATACATAAGTACTTGTAAACACTGTTGGTGCTACCCCACTTGTAAGCAGTTGTGCAAAACACAGCACATTGGCTCAGCTCGCTTCGACACTAGGCTATCGACCAGCTAACAATCAACAATCTACTGTCTGACATATAAGCAATTATGTATCTTGTTACAGTGGTTCATGCAGTTAATTGAGGTCATAATGTAATAAGTTCCAAACGTTCACACGCTAGTCCAGCGCTCATGTGGGACACTCACATTAAACTCGTCTTCACAAAAAACTTGAAAAGCATAAGTTAAGCAATTTTATACATCTCAATGAGTCATAAAACATAACAAACATATACTAGTTCACAGCAAAAGACAAAGTTGTGAGAAGGTTTACAAATCAGGAAAAAACAAGCAAGGCTTCTCTGAGCAAAGGGCCTCCCGGCAGGCTTAAATTTCCTGGACTTCACTCTGGTTTTCTCTTGTTGCCACCATCCAGGGTTAGGTTCTCTCATTCCAGAGTAACCAATTATAATTGTGGTATCAGCTGGAATGCTGAACTGAACCATGCAGTGTATTGAACAGCTGAAATGCTTGTGCATTCCACTAAATTTAAGCACCGCTATTTGCAGAAATAAGCAAACCACAATGCCTCATGTCCGCGCACCTATCCAAAAAACCGCCGTGCAGCCATGCCAGCTAGTCCTCGGTCCATGGATGAACTGGTAGAAAGTGCATTACGGACTAGGATGCAGTTGTTTTCGCTCGACCCTGCACTGCAATCGGGAAGTAAAACATACGAATCAGCTTCTTTTAGATTGCGTTGGTCATTCTACCTTAGTTACTACCAATGTAGGTATACCTTGAAGACGGGAGGTTAGACGACGGCAACAATGTATAGCCATCTCATTTTGCGCAGTTGTACTAAAACTGAGGTGTGTGCTTTTGATTGCGCGGATAGAAATGATACGGAGACAGACATCCCAAAATGATATGGAGACAGACATCCCTGTTTGCGCAAATACGAAATACGGTTATTTAAATAGTGACAGATATTACAACTTTCCCTCGTTTCCTCTTAGAACCAAGTCCTAGATTCATGCTACAGATTTCCCACTTTCTTCCCTGTTTGAACCAACGCTTTGAGTCGACTGTATGAACTAGCTTTACTTCTAATAATAGTAAAAGTCTAGGTGGATTTGGAACAGCGAACGGAAGTAGAAAAGGATCCAGACGAAGGGAGCAGGGGCAGTAGAGCAAGGCAGGTTTCGAAGGAATATATACCTGAGGGTCATCGACATGTGGCAAAGACGGCGTCGGGAGGCCGCATCTTGGCCACAATACCGCAGGGAGGAAGAAGGGGTCGGAGGCCCTCCCGAGTCGGCGCTCTCTCGGAGAGAACGGCACGGCCGCCGATCGGGATGTGTGGGCAGCCGTTGGTCTCCACCCTCGCCGCCGACGATAGCGTGAACAATGCACCTACACCCATGCCCCGGTCGAGGTTGTCCGGCCGGATTTATGACCAGCCGTGAGCTGAGAGAGAGTGTGGCCACCTATGTGTTGCTTAGATCTGGAGATCATGAGAGAGTGAACGAGAGGAACCCTAGTAAAGCAAGCGCTAAGGATCCTACTTTTATATATAGTGGAGTGATTTTGTTGTACCAGCTTCAAAAAAATGCGCTCCTACGTGTACCCGCGAGTGGGTGTGAGAGAACTAGTGCATGCGTGCACCGCTTCTCTTCGTGAGAGTACAATACACTATGCCCAAAGAACGTTCGCCACAAGAGTAATAGTATAAGTGTGTGACGTGTGAGCTAAAATAAAATGTGCGCGCTGTCTTTTGTTTTTTAGAAGTTCGGAGGGTAGGGTGTGAAGAGCACATATGTGCGTGACGTCTACCTGCAGATAGACGGTGGGTGCGGCATGCGAGTCTGCGAGAGGACTCGGGAGAGTCGTGACTCGTGAGGGTGCGTGTGCGTGAGAGAGAGGGGGGCACGTATCGATGCAATGCATGTGTCCGTAAATCATTATCCGACAAATGTTCGCCACAAGCCTTTTCCTTACGAACGTTGTAAGAACCGTTAGGTTGGCATCCGATAGTGTCAGTTTTGCCATGTCATTTAACAGAACAGCCACTCCTCCTACACACAAATCTTCCACGTGAGTGTTAGCAACTGTCGTATGCTCCCTCCGTTCCGAAATGCAGTGCATATAGCTTTATTGAAAATTCGAACCTCGCAAACTTTTACCGAGTTTTCATGTACCAAATTGCACATGTAGAATACCATGTATATATCATTTCATTCATCTTCGAGAGGTAACTATAAAGATGGGTGAGGAGTCTACAAAGAAAGACCGTCGTATCACCCGCAGCAATTTAAAGCATCCTTTAGTGTCGAGGAATATCATAGGAACTCCATATGATAAGATTTTTATAGGATTTTTTCCTTTAGAGCCAATTGGTTCATAGGAATAGATTCATATACTCCACATTTCAAAGGAAATAAACAGGATATCATTTCTATAGCTTTAGAGCCACTTGGTTCATATGAATGGATTCCTATACTCCCTTAATTTCAAAGGAAAATAAACATTAGCGTATATTCAATACAAAAGTTCCTATGATATGAACCAAATTACATCTCTTTTCTAATCCCTCCTCATAGGAATTGAGATACATGTCATCTCTAGATTCAATAGAAAAGTTCCTATGATGTGAACCAAATGACATCTCTTTTCCAATCCCTACTCATAGGAATTGAGATGCTCCATGTCATCTCTTTCCCTACAACTTTCATGTATACATCTTCTATTCCTAAATAGATAGTACAACCCACTAGTAGCTTTTTTCCAAAACATGCAACTATGGCACAAGAACTATATAGTGTGCCAATAACTTTGAAAGATGGTCGCTGGATGAAGCTAACCCGATAGTGCAGAGATAGGCAAATCCGAGCACTAGTGGCCATTGGATATCATCAACATTCCACCAGATCTGCCACATGTACAATTTAGAAGACTCCATGGTTGAACTTAAGCACAATGCACAAACCTCAAAACACAAGCACTTCTCCTTTGTTCTAGAATCTTCTGTATCATAATTGATTATTATTTTCTACATGAATTGCCATTATTTGTTTTTTACTTTATGATTTACAATGCACAACCACATGAATCTTAACATTTTTATAAAACTAATTGATTTTGAATGAGATGAACTATAAGAACTAAACGAACATCTACATCATGCATATATGACTCAAAGCTTTACATGCTATAGTGTGTATTTATTCATAATTTGGTTTCGAAATCTCATGCGTTCAATACATGTGTACCTTACTAGTTTTGAGTAGAGTAGCAAATTTCATGCGGCCCCGAGTATATCAAAATGTAGGACCCATGTATCATTGCCTTTTGGTCGAACCTACATCCACAATTTTTTGTACGTACTATATCTCCACTGGTCCCCGAACCCAAAATGCTGCCTCGTTCCCGTAAAACCAAGCGGCCCACACATATTTAAGGCGTCGACTCGAACCCGTTTACTATGACGTGGCCCCGCACGCCGTAGTACTCCTACAAACCCTACCACCGCACTCATCATCGGTTTTCTTCAAGAGGACGAGGGGGAAGCCGATTTGTAGTGGAGGCGCTTTCAAGAAAAGGATTTGTAGTGGAGACCCCTACCCTAGGGTGCCCTAGGTAGCTTCCACATGCATCATTGTTTTCTCTTTTCTTTATGCTCTTGCACCCTAGAGTGAAAAGATAGTTGCTTCGTCCGTCTAGCCTAATGCGGGAAAGGTGGGGCTTTGTGATTTGACCCCTCATCGCTCATTTACTACTACTGCGGAGCTATGACCAGGGTGCCTCCAATTCCAACCGCTGTTCCAAACTGTAATTTGGTGCATCGCATGTGGAACAAGACGGTGGATGAGCCACATGTCGGCCAAAGGGGTCCTGTTAAGTGTGTCGCAATTTCGTGTGCGGACTGACCCTGCTTGAGTTGCTACGCCAACACGACAGGAGCAGCCTACCACTTGGTTTTGCTCCTTGGTGAATCTCGACTATATTGATCTAAAAAGATACATGCTGAACTACCCTCTCCGTCTTGGTTTTTTTATTTTTAGGCGTCTTAGTTTATAGGGCCTGCACATAGTTCTAGGTCATCCATTTGACTAACTAAATATGAGTTACTATGTCACAAAAAGTATATCATTGGATTCTTAAGCGGATGTAATTGTATTTAAAAGTCGAGGGCGGGGCTTTTCCTGCGTGGTAGGTGGGGCAGTTCCGCCTAGTCGGTTCGACAGAGACGCGAGAAGACAGGGAGTAGGCTGCTGCAAACATAGGGCTGTGTGATTTGACAGCGAGTTACTGCTGGACAGGTGGGGCCCCCGTGATTTGACTTGCCATTATCATTTTAACTGCGGCGCTACGACCGGCGTGAGTCTCCCGATTCCTGACCACCTCCATACAGGTGCCTCTCCCAAAGCTCCACCATGTAGTAGAGGCTGGCTCTTGCATGAGATCCCACTTCTCCACTTTTTCCTTGCCTCTCTTTCCTCCACATATGCAAAAATGCCATGTAAAGCGCACTATTGCACTTAGTTTTACTTGCTCCTACAGGTGCTTAAGCTTGCCACATAGGCATAAAATCTGATGTGGCAAGTTAATCAAGAAGAGAGAGACTAGTTTGGTGACCCATGGAAGAAACGGTGCTAAGCGTGTGTACCTAGGTGAAAAGAAAATTTTGAGTCTATAGCTAATTAAATGAAGCAAACTTAGCAACACCATTTCATTGGAAGAGGTCACTCCTTGGCAAATGCAATAAATACTAGTACTCACTGTGTCCCATAATATAAGAACGTTTTGGCACTACACTAGTATCAAAAACGTTCTTATATTATGGGATGGAGGGAGTACGAAGAAAGAGATAGAGAGGAGTAAAAAAATACACTTATAGCCAACCTTATAGCCAACCTTGTTGTAGTATGAGTGACTAAGTGATGACTATGTATGGCATGCCAACATCAGATAGCCTAACGCACCGTGTTAAATCTCCAAGGGCGCGACCGCGCGAGCGACGCGACGGTCGTGGTAGGCGCGACCATGATACGGGCTGCTGGCAGCCCTTGGATCTGAGATCAAACAGTCGCATGCTAAGTTGTTGAAAATTTGCAGAATAACCCTCCAGGATAGGATATTCACCCATAGGTCTAGAATCACGCCATCCAACCGTTCAATCTCAGATCCAAGGGCTCTCGGGAGCCTGTATCATGGGAGAATGGAAAGCCACTACCCTGCTATTCGCACGCTGGCAGTTCGCTCCTACTCGTCCCTGCACGTCCTTCAATACTACGGCGGTTCGCTCCTAGTCGTCCCGTCCATTCACATTATGGCAGTTCCACTAATCCTAACCCTCCTCCCAAATCCATGGTGTCCCAAATCTCCACGATAGGCAGTGAGTACAAGGTTAGAACTATCACCGGTGATGAGTTCGACGTCATCTACACCCGTTCTTCCGCGACGGTGAAAGGATGCATTTCTCGCTTCAGATGCATGTTCGAAAACTCAGATGATGAGTGGGTCGCTGGGCTAGATGTTAAGTACACCACAGTCCTGGGACAAGAGAAGGATCTAAAGGACGGAGAGAGGAAGAAGCCCGCCGTGATCCAGGTTTGCGTACATAACGTTTGCTTGGTCTAGCACATATGCCATGCCGACGTTGAGTGCCAGGATTTTAAGAACTTCCTCAAGGACAAAAGAGTGAAATTTG
Source organism: Triticum aestivum (assembly GCF_018294505.1). NCBI lineage: Eukaryota > Viridiplantae > Streptophyta > Magnoliopsida > Poales > Poaceae > Triticum > Triticum aestivum. Next base: position 242,811,214 of record NC_057794.1, read on the forward strand.
TTACTGTAGGCTTTAAGAACGACAGGGATGTCCTGCATCAGATAGGTCTCGTTGTAGGCCAGCCCTTCGATCTCCAGAAGGCAAGCCTGATGTCCTCCTCTCAACCTTCAATACCGACCCTGGCAGGAACCATGGTTCATCCTTCGTACCGTAAACTAGAGAAATCTCATTACACATTTCATCGTCATGCATGGCAGCGGAATGTACTAGATATAGACCACATCCACTATGCTGCAATGGATGGCTACCTTTGTTTTAATATCTACAAGGGTTGGATGAAGAGCAACAGCTAAGTGTGCGGTTCAAGCAAAGAAGTGTCGGCCAAGAGGGAGAGGGACAAGGACGAAGTTGAGGACGTGGACAAGGACTCCAAGTAAGGTGGCAGTGTCGTTGCTCATGGTGGTTCTAAACTTCTAATGCAGTGTCTACCGGATTAGTTGCATAGTTTAATTTCAGGTGTGCTTAGTTTAATTTGAGGGGTGTGTTGTGCTGAGCCCCCAGCAGAACTATGTTATGTTTCTTCTCGTTACTTTAACTCTTCAGCATGTACATACTACTAGTATTTCTTTAGTAGAATTTAGCACCCCAATTAAGCACGTACTAGCTTTTTTAATAGTACTATATGCATAATTTGGCGATGAGCGCTCTCTATATGTACCACCTTTTATTTTAATTTCAATTTTTGCTCCATGGCGCAATCCATCGATAGTACTACTGTATAAAAGCATACATTTTTTAAAAGGCTAGAGTATAGTTCATCACATATATAGCCAGTTAAATTCTCAACCTAGAACGACGTGCATGCCATGTAGTAAACCGATACGAAGGAAGTATAGTGAAAATGAGGTGATTTTACCGAGTGATCGGCGGGGGAGCATGGCCTGTCATGCGGTCCCACGTGTCATGATGTACCAAGGCGATGCGCGTGTCCCTCTTGAGGCAGAAGCAATACTACGTGGTTTGAAATGATGGCTAACCGAAGTGTGAAATAATGGTTGCTTCGTCCATCTGGGAAGGTGCGGCATTGTGATTTGACGTCTCATTGCTCATTACTACTACTGGGCCGGTACGAGTGGGGTGCGTCCCTCTGCTGTTCTGCACTGTTATTTGGTGCTTGACACGTTGACCCTGTTGCTATATGTCCCACATGTCAGCGACAGGAAGTACAGAATTCATGAAAGGGAGCATCGACGGAGGAGTATACTACAGAATTCATGAAAGGGAGCGACTTAGTTTTGGAAAAATCTGTTTTTACGGAGTACGTACCCACTAGGGTTTATAGGGCTCATCTAAAAAACATTCGTTTTTCTGTTTGATAAGTCTCAACTATACTAGTAGTAGTACCATTACATGTTGGATTTCGAGGTGCGTTTGATCACCCGACGCAAGCAGTGTCAAGAGAAAACTAACCAATGCACGTACAAGTTCATGGAAATTTAGTGGTCATTCATGCATTCGTTCTAATTAATGCCTCGGTAAACATAGCTTCTTGAGAAAAACGAGCGTACTAATTACTTGTGCAAACTACGAAATTAATTCGAGCACTCACCGTCTACCTTGGTTGGAGAGATTTTGAAATTGAGCCATAAACTGGAAAGGAGGGAGTAGTAACTTTTGTGTCGATTACTATTTGTGGCCTTGTATAGATGAAAAATGTATTTTTTATAGTGGCCTTATATAAGTAAATGAAGGGAGTACTAACCAAAGTACGTAGTAGGGACGAGGAGTAAACGGAGGGAGTAGTAAAATTTTCTCCTCGTGCAGCGAGCCACCGCACGCGTGGGCGAGGGAGCGGGTGTAAAGGCGTACACTACTACTACTACTACTACTACTACTACTACTACTACTACTACTACTACTACTACTACTACTATTCGTAAGCAAGCTTCACCTCATCCCGCGAGCCACCGCGCCCGTGGGCGGGGGAGACGGCGTACTAAGCAAGCTTCTCCTCGTTCTGCGAGTTGACGGGACACATCAAAAGTACTCTAGTGTATAGAGCCTTGCCTGTAAGGTAGGCCCCACATGGTTTGCCTCTTTTTTTAGTTTAACATGACCCGTCAAGTCGCAATTTGTTTGTTCACCCGTGGTAGACGATCCTACCTCCACCAAGTGGACAACCAATACACGTGCCAAATTACCACGTGGGCTGCCTTTTTCAGAAATGAGCTCCACTGTGTACCCGCACGGGTGTGGTTGGGAAAGAGACGGGAGTACGGGCGCCGTGCGTGCACCTCTTCTCTTTGTGCACGTCCCCCACCTACGTGGGTGTGTGAGAGAGATACAAACCTAGACATAATGCGCCGTCCATCCCCATGCCTCTGCCCAGTCCGACCACCAGTCACCACCACGCCCCACTACTCCTCACCTTCTCTCTCATCTTTCTCCCTCCATTTTTATATACAAGGGGCCACTATCAAAATTACAATTTGCAGATATACAAGGCCACTAACACTAATCGATGCAATATTAATGGTGTTTGCCTCGTGGTACTAGCAAAGGAGGACATTAATTATCCCTTGCATGCATGCGGGAGTTTGTAAAAAATGCATCTTGATGTTCCGTGCAATGCACGGGCATCTTGCTAGTCCATGAAAACAACACATGGAAAAATTCCACGGCGAACGAGGGATTTGAATCTGTTGAGAGGGGCTGTTTAGATCTTGCCTGGGGTAGCCAAATATTGGCGACCCTTTTGTCCACCGGTGCCTTTACCACCGATGAACGAGGAATGGATCGGGTGCTCATGCTGTCATGCATCCTCCAGCGCGCACGTTGGAGACGAGCTCGCACGAGCTGTGTTTTTTTGTCCCACAACGCCGCCCGAGCCGCCCGCAGACCGACCGGCGACCCGCAAATTACGCCATCCAACCATAGCCGCACACATTATGACAGCAACTCAACCAACCGGACAAAATTCACGCAAACACGTAGACAAATTGTTATTTCATATAAACAATGACGGAAATTATATAAAATACCGGATTTTCATACAAAAATGACGGATTTCATTACATTCAAATGAACTACGCGGTGCTAGTTCTGGACAGCACAGGTATATAATACATGGCCTAAATCGTCGCCCGCCGATTGATTTGTGTTCCTCATGTCCGGCAGCACGATCATCGGACTGCCAGGAGCCCCGGAGGTATATGCTTCAGCGCAAAGGACGGCTCGCTTCCCCACTGCCCAACTGATATCATTGGCTGGTGTCGAAGATGGTGGTGGTCGGAACCGGTTCGAGTTCATCACCGGCCACTACTTCGCCATGGCCGGCACCGGCTCGAGTTCATCCTAACATTCCCCTCTTCCGTGGAGCCCATGCGGGGTTGACGAAGGTCCTTGCAACAAAAGGATCCGGCAAGACACCTGATGTGTACGCCGGCGTCGCCTCCACTGTGGCCTTCATGGGACCCAATCGGCGGCGGCCTCCCGTGTTCTACTTCTCCTCGATGATGGCGGCAGACACGGAGGCGCTGGCCGCCGACCCGTCGCTCTCCGCGCACCCGGCTTCTGTCGCTGCTTGCATGGAGCGGCCGCCGGCATGGGAGTCTCGGCCACAGAAACGGGAGACGCGGTACAAGGCGGTGGCGTGGATGGCAGCAACGACGCCCATGCGCCGCTCCTCGTTGAGCTGGCCTGGAGCGGCGAGTTGCTGAACCGTGCGCCGGCTTGGGGCAGCAACTGGCTCCGTCGGGCGAGGGGAGGGAGGTGGATCAGTGAGCTGCATAGCTCGTATCCGGTGGGCTACCCAGCCGGATTGGATACGGAATAACTACTCTTCGTAAGCCATGGTAAGAGTGGACAAAATGGTGGAGGAGATAGGGGAGCGGCGGAGGTGTGCGATTCTTGGCCGGCGTTTGGCCTCGTTTAAATAGGAGATTAAATAGACGGCGGATGGGAGGAGATCGGCCGGCGTTGCGTTTAGCGACGGCCCGCTCATGAACGGATGTGTGTCCAGAGTGGGTTTCTCGGCTTCCACACGGGCGGGTTTCATGGAGGCATTTGAATGTGGCACGGAGGCGTGTTCAGCCGGGCGTGCCGCGAGTGGCGCCCTCGACTCTGACCTAGGACACCGCGCCGTTCTTCCACTGATGTGTGGGCTCTTTGGGTGCATGGCCTGCATTTCAGTGACCCAACGCAGGCAGCACACAGCAGAGGAACCTTTGGTGGGCTAGGGCGGTCAGAAGCGGGCATTTCATAAACCGATGATTGTTCATTGAGTGTGATGTCATCTTTTTCATGTAGATAAGCCTACTATGTTGATAGCCCGTTTGATACGTTGTGATTCATAAAGACCGCTGCAAACATCAATGTTCTGCTTATCACAGATAAGATTGATTAATACCCTTAACAATCCATGTCCTTAACAAAGATTGCATGCACGTATAGGCTGAGCGTGTGTCTTGCGCCGTGTGCTGTGTGCATGGAGGCGTGTGAGTGCTGCGTGCGTGCAAGGGTACGTTTCAGTGTTGCATGCATGGGTGCGTACGCGCGTGTGTTCGTGAGTGCATGTGTACGTGTCAGTGTTGCACGCCAGCATGCGTGCGTGTGTACGTGTCAGTGTTGCACGCCTACATGCGTGCATGTGTATGTGCGGGGTGAGGCTACACGTCAGTCGACTGAATTTTTCATCTCTGGTCATTAGATTTTCCAGCCATTGGATACAAAATCAAGGGCCTCTAGTTTATCATCAAACTCCACCCCCCCTCGAGCCGCCAGCCACCACCGGCTGAACCGCCAGCCCCCGCCGCCCGTGGCTGGCCCGCCCTCCCGAAAACCACTCCCCAACGCCG